>NC_044068.1:13830481-14060481 GCF_902167405.1 Gadus morhua
GGCAGATCCGCGACAAGGCCTCGCGCGGCTCCAAGCGGCGGTCCTCCGCGGTCCGCGTGTTCCCCGTCCCCCAGAGCTCCTCCAGCCCGCACGCCAGCCCGCTGGCGGGCGGCTACGTCAGCGACGCAGACTTCTTCGTGCGCTGGGGCCACGCGGTGCGCGGCGTCTTCATCCCGACCCTGAGGCACACCTTCAAGTCCGGGGACCTGGAGAAGCTGTACCAGCAGCACCTGTCCCACCAGCGCCGCAGCTCGCTGGCCGTCGCCAACGTCATCGACGCCGTGGCCAAGCTCCACATCCTGGTGCTGTACCTGGCGCTGGCGCCGGAGGCCGCGCCGGACCAGCTGCGCGGGTGGCTCACGGCCCTCTTCATGGCGCTCGCCGTGACCCTGTGCGTGGTGGTGATGACCTGCAAGGCCTCCATATCGCCGCGGTGGCTCCGTTACGTCGGCCTGGCCAGCTGGCTGTCCCAGACCACGCAGGGGCTGGGGGGGCTGGGGTACGGGCTGGAGCGGGACCCCTCGGGGTACGTGCTCTTCACGCTGTTCGCCACGTACACGCTGCTGCCGCTGCCCCTGCTGTGGGCCATGTGCGCCGGCGCCCTGACGTCGGCACTGCACCTGGGGGCGGAGGCGGTGCACTGCTACCACGACGCCCTGCTTCTGAGACAGGTGGGGGTCCTCTGGAGGGACAGTGGTGCTCCGTGTCGTCTTTTGATTTAGTTCTACCTCTACTCTGAAGGCTTCGTTATGGTTCCACGTTGACGCAACGCAAGGGGGTCTACGGAACCATTACGTCCAAGGGCCTGACGGGAGCCTCCCAGAAAATGTTAACCTTGCGTCGAGGCGCCGCAGCAGCAAGGGCTGTGATTGGTCCGCTCACTAAAACCTGACGCAGAACCAAATCAGGTGCACGACTGCGTCGAAGCGTCTGCGTGGTCATTGCGTTGCGTCGACATGGAACCATAACTGAGACTTTAGATCCCCTCCTGCAGCAGGTGGCAAAAGGCAAAAGGTCTGCACACAGATTTACTCTGGTGACATACAGAAATTGAACTTTGGATCCCATCTAGATCAGTTGTTCATCATTCAGACGGAGTACTGTTATGGATTAGCGACTGTGTTTTATTGTTATCCCACACAGGTGTTTGCCAAAGGCCTGCTTTACTTTGGGATGAACACAGCAGGCTTATTCATCCACTATCTGACAGACCGTTCCCAACGGCAGGTTTTTCTTGAGACCCGTCGTTGCATCGAGGGCCGCCTCAAACTGGAGATAGAGAACCAGAGACAGGTAGGTGGGAGGCCCGCCTGGGGGACCTACCCTAATAAGATAGGTCCATGATTATCTATCACTTACCGACTTGGACATTCAGTCGAATTGTTGTGGAATTTGAATAACCATCTTTGCATTTTGTATTGGTTTAGTATTTATGGCCAATGTATTCTTGTCATCCATTTCTTTGACTTTCCTGACCCAGATAGATTGTGTGATTCAGTGATTCACTCATATGTTTTGTCTGATCTGAACCAGGAGCGTCTGGTGCTGTCCATCCTGCCTTCCTTTGTTGCCTTGGAGATGATAGCTGATATGAGCACTTTAGGGGATGAGCTCAGTACACAGGAATTTCACAAGATCTATATCCACCAGTACAAAGATGTCAGGTATATTTACACACTAGCTCAAACAACCACACACACATGAACAAACACGCACACACAGTAGCACACAGTAGCACACGGTTATACACACTGATGGACACACACGTGCACAAACACTTACTCATACCACTGTACGCACATGTGCATAAACAAACACATACAAACACACATGAACATTATTTTTCTCTCTTCCTCTCTCTCTCTGTCTCTCTCTCTCTCTCTCTCTCTCTCTCTCTCTCTCTCTCTCTCTCTCTGTGAATACACGCACATTCAGCCAAAAACACACAAACACACACACGCACAATCACACACACGCACATACACACAGACACTCACATTAATGAAGTCTCTGTTCTCCGCAGTATCCTTTTTGCTGATATCAAGGGCTTCACCCTGTTATCCATGAACCTCTCTGCTCAGGAGCTGGTCAAAGTACTCAATGAACTGTTTGGCCGCTTCGATCGGCTTGCAGAGGTATGGATACGGCTCTTTACATCGGGTTGCATAGCTTAGTTATGGGAAGACCAGTTGAGGTCATTTTTAATTAAGCGGGCAACAAGCTTATAATATGATTATAAAATAAGGATATAAAAAAATCGGGAATCCAGTTAATTGAAGGCATGCTTAAATATGTTTATAAAAAAAGTGAGAGAACTTCAACATAAGAAAATGGTTTCCTATTAGATACCGCACTCAAATGTAATCAGTTCATTTCAACAAATTAAAAATTACATTTAGGCCTCACCAGATCAGCCTTATCAATGCTTTGCTGGTTTCTTTGTATCTTTGAACAGGAAAACCATTGTATGAGGATAAAGATCCTGGGAGACTGTTACTACTGTGTGTCCGGGGTGCCTGAGCCCCAGAGTGGCCACGCTCGCTACTGCGTGGAAATGGGCCTGGCCATGATCAGCACCATCCGGTAAGGCCCTCTCCCATCGGCTACATCCAGAACCATGACGAGAAGTCATGGTCATCCTCTTATAACTCCACCTAATTTGTCTTGAACATATGAAATTTGTCTATTTGCCGAAGCGATGGTTAGCAATAGTGTTGTAAAGATAACAAATGAAACATCATCTCTTAGCATCTTTCTTAGCTTCTGATGGCTCTTATCTTTATTTCTGTAGCCTGGTAACACTTCGCCTCAGACACATGCTTAAAGGAAATTTAAAAAGTTGGGACGTCACCCTTTGTCTCTTAATTAACACACAGTATTCCTCAATTTTCCCGCTCAGGCTCGTGAGGCAGCAGCTCAACCACGACGTGGACATGCGGATCGGGATCCACTCGGGCTCGGTGCTGTGCGGGGTGCTGGGCCTGCAGAAGTGGCAGTTTGACGTCTGGTCCTGGGACGTGGGCATCGCCAACATGCTGGAGGCTGGAGGCATCCCTGGGTGGGTTAGGCACCGGAGGGCCGGGCCTTGTGTCCGTAACAAGTTGGTCACTGTGAAAGATGACTCCTATTGCTGTGTTCTGTAGATTGATGTTATGCAGTATAGTTTGAGTGTAGTGATATTTCATTCAGTGATTCCATTTACTATGTTGAGGATTTAAATTATTTGAAGCAAATGTTCATCAGGTTGAAATTGCGTGGCTGAGGACAACCACAGCTGTAAAGGTTAATGGTCTCGGCCTTGGATCGGACTTGATTCACCAATGAGTTGATTTGGACTTCAGCAAGGTAGTCTCAACTCCAGCCCTGCGTACAACAACATCAGAGTAGGCATACAAAAGTCTGAGGAGAAAAAACGGCATAATTAGTTTTTATATTCATAGTTGTATGTGGGGTGTCAGACTTACACTCAGTCAGACTGATTGGACTCTGGGAATGGGTGTTGCTGCACACCTGGGGCATTTGGATTGAGAGATCAACGTGCACAGGTTAAACCAGCCATCACCACACACACTCACAGTGAGATCTCCTGCATGGCAACATGGAGCACCAGGCCACGTTACACTGGCTGTGTAGCATTGTGTGTAACATTGCGCGTGCTGCCCGCCACCTAGATGGCTCCCCCTAGGTGACTTTAACGGGGGTCCCCCAGATCTCTCACTGAGTGTGTGGTGATGTCTGCTGTACCCTGTGCACGTTTATTACTCAATGCGCAACGGGTGGGCAGCCTTACCCAGCCCCAGGCTCCAATCAGTCTGACTTAGGCTAGGTGAGGCTGCCTGAACGAGCCATCATTCACACACACTCCCACATTGTAGTTGCCACAATAACTTTGGGGGGACTCTAGATGCTAAACTAGGCCACTAGGCCCCTTATAGTTAAGCAGACACTTCCTATTGCTTTGAGCAATCATGTTGCTGGAGGCAGCAATCTATATGCGCATGGCTAACAGTGGCCACAAATGCGCACAACAGTAGAATACTTTTTTCTGAAGGGAAACCAACATTCTTATCAAAGGTTTCTGTAAAGGTTTCAAATCACCCCCTTATGTACTGGCCACTGTAGAAATAAATGTATGTACACCAATGTAGAAATCGCCTTCTGGAAGGTGATTCCGCCCCGCTCAGTGTTTGGTGTCCGGCCCAGGCCCTTTGCCCCCAAGATATTCTGCTATTACATAATGTGTCTGATGGATACGAGATTTGGTTTATTATGAACCACAACCTTAAGGGAGTTCAACCTCCCTGATCTACACAGACTCACCTTGGCATCCTTTAGCAAGATACCCAACCAATACTTTCTCCTGAGTGTCTTGTATCTATTCCTCAATGTATGTCGCCTTGGACAACAAAACCACCTCATACTAAATGAGTGATTTTATGCCAGGTTTTGTTAATGTATTTGTATGCTTTATCATGCTATTCATGCTACCACATCATCCTCCACCCTGCTCCTCTCCCTCTCCCGTCCAGACGCATCCACATCTCCCGGGCCACGCTGGACTGCCTGGACGGGGTCTACCAGACCGAGCTGGGACACGGAGCGGACAGGAGCGAGTTTCTTCGTAAGCACAAGATCGACACCTTCCTGGTCTGTCCTAAAGAGAATGGGACCCCCCTCGAACAAACGGAGCGCACCAAAACCGCTAAGGCGAGCCGCACGTGGAACCCTGAGCTGCCCTTTGGGAACATCACCGATATGAACTGTGTAGGTAGCAGGCAGGACATCATGCAGATGGGAAAGAGTCATGCATTGTGTTCAGTTATTCAATATGGATTCAGGTCCAACTGTCTTTATTATGGGGTTTGTTTTTCCACTGTGCTCCTGTGTTGATCAATGAGTAACACTACCTGTCAGTCAAATATTTACTTGTTGCAGTGCTGTTGTTGGAACATATGAGGGAAGCTCTTTGATTTATCGATCAAAGTCAGTTCAAATACATTTATGTACAGAGTAGAGGCAACATGACATCCATAACTGACAAATGAATTTGGAAGGTGGTGCTTGTATCCCTTTGATTACCCTATAATATGTTTTCCATGTCAATCTTTGGATTGGCCCGGTTAATTCAATATATTCACTCTACACATCAGCCAAGAATTTCATCTAGAGTTTCATTCCATCATCCAACACAATTGGATCTAATGTTCTGACATGAACCCATGATGAAGGCCTCTGAACCCTCGCTCCAGATCCTGGCCTCCTTCACCAATGGATCCCTGGCCCAGCTGCCCAACCCGCGCCAGTCCACCGCAAAGGAGATCAACAGGCGCATCCAGCACGCCATCCAGGTGCGAAGCGGCGACCGCATGCACCAGGAGCACATCGCCCCCTTCACGCTGGTCTTCAAGGACACACACATCGAGAGCAAGGTAAGGCCAGAGCTGTTACATAGAGATAGAGGTATACCACTCCTGTTGACTGTCATGTGACAGGGAAAAACACTGCAGTACCAGGCTTGGACACCGGGGGCTGAGTGCTGGGCAGTGTAGACAAGCACTGGGGTGATGGAGCTAAATGCTATAAAATGAGAGTCTCTGTCTATTCCAGCTGTGAATAGGCTATGCCATGCGACTGTACACACTTTGGGTGATTGTGAACAAAGAATTATTTGCAGATCGATGGGTGTGATATGAACCTCATTTTTGGAGCAGTCTTACTAGCAGTAAGGCTACAGGGGGAAGTTGGAGGGATCGGTGGGGGCTCCATTCTGTACTTATCGATCAGCCTGAGATGGCCTACGAGAAGCCAGTGTGATGGAGTTTCATTGCTTCATTATGGCATTTTCACGATTGTTAATTATTATGAATTACTTTATTTTATTTATTTTATTTTATATATATTTTTTATTATTTTGTTAACTATTATTATTTTTGTATGAAATGTTCTATTTAGGTAACAATTAATTGAATTGTAAAAAAGTTCATTTTGTGGGAATATTTTGTGTGCTTTGAGTTTCAGTTGTGTCTTTGTCAATACGTGCTCATGTTCGTTCTTCCCCTCCAGTTCTCCCAGATGAGAGATGAAATGTTCAACTCCAACTTGGTTTGCTCCTTCATCATGCTCCTCTTCCTCATGGCTGCCCAGGCCCTTATCCCCGCCCCCAGGTAGACAGACAGCCGCACTGACCAATCAGCGTATTCATTGTTCTTGTGTGTATCGATACTTGTTAAGCACTTTGAATTGCCGTTATGCTCAAACAACATCTCTGTAAACAATAATATTTAATATTACTACTGAATATTAAGTTATGTTGAAGTAAATTAAAGTGTACCCTTATCATTATCTCTACACTTCCAAACAACATCCCTTTGTGTGTGAACGTTTATATAAAAAATCATCCTTGTGTGTAAAATTATGATTAAAGTCGCACTCTTTAAGGTTCAGCCCTTCCAATTTAGCATGCTGCACAACTGTGACAAAAAGTAGTGTAGCTCGGTAGTGTCGATAGTAAGATTCATGTAAACAAAGACAGAGGTATGCGCTGCCCAGCATTTTTAATTTGTAGAATAAATAGTTATGGGTTAATATAACATTATTGATATAACGATCGATCAGCATTGACTACAGCTATGTCTTGGTCATTTAAAGCTGAGCTACTTGAAATGTAATGTATTGCAGATTTAAAAATGATAAGGCACAGAATGCAATTTATTTTGTTTGAAGAGGGCTCTAAAACACATTCTGTCGTGTGGACAGTAGCTTTAAGACTACATGGATCTAGCTTATTGCTCAGACTCTGTAGCAGTGTAATAAAGAGTCTGGTTAATTTTTTTCAGCAAGCCTTGCTTTTTGAGGCTGGGCGGTGTTTGGAGAGGGAGGGCTGAGGAGCACAGTGCTTTTTTTCCCTCCAAATATTGACTTGTAGCTCGCTTGTAAATAACATCCTGCATATTGAATCTTGTTTGTATTTATTTTCCTCCATGCTCCACCTCCTACTCCTTTGCTGTGCAGGCAGTACCCAGCCGTTCTCCAGTTCTCCCTCTTCCTGCTGGCCTACCTCGTGCTGCTCCTGCTGGCCCTGGCCGAGGAGTTCAGCCGGGCCCCCTGGGCCCTACAGCAGGCCTGCTGCTGGATCCACGAGAACAACAGCGCCCGCAACCTGCTCACGCTCGCCGCCATCGCCATCCACTTAGGCCTGGCCTCCTTCGACATGGTTGTGAGAGAGTGTGGTGTGCTTGTTGGTCTGCCCCACAAATGTTGGAATTTAGTTTGCAAAGATGTTATAAGAGAATTCTCGATTTGAAACAGGGAGGCATTTTATTACTTGAGATAGGTCAGGGAGTTGACATAAAAAGATCTAGAGTTTTCTTATGTTTGCTTGCTTTGTTTTGTTTTGTGTGTTATTTCAGATGTGGTGCATTATAAGGGATAAGGAGCCAGCCTTGGCTGAGGTCACAGACAGAAACAGCCCTGCTTCCCCCAACCAACAACCACTTAGCCTTTGCAATTACCCAGAGGTAAGTCTTCACGCACAATAACAGAACCCTGTTTGGATGTGTCTTTGGGACTACTACTGTAATTGCCTATCACAATAAAATAATCTCTCATTTTTGAATAACTAATGTTTATTTTGAGACAACCTACTTCATAAAAAATAAAAATAAAAGTAATACATGAGGAGTACAATTGCTGTTTTTGGGGGTTGATCTTTGTTTCAAGTACAATTTTGAATATGTGAAGTATAACTTTAACTCGTCAATATATTAATCAAAAAGGTATTCCGACCTCAATAATTGAAAAAATACACAGTTCATATTCATTTTGATTCTTCTCCCACTCCCTCCCTCCCTCCTGCTCGACTGACCGGACAGTTCTTCGTGTTGAGCGGGGTGATCGCCATGGTGACCTGCGCAGTATTCCTGCGTCTCAACTCCCAGCTGAAGCTGGCAGTGTTGCTGCTGGCTATGGCTGCAAACTGTTGTCTAATTCACTTGGCCTTCAACATGTTCAGCCAAGACACACTGCACAGGTCAGTGGCAGCCGATGGTTTCAATCAAGTTTCAGTTTAAGTGTTTTGGAATAACATAATTCCCTTTTGGGAAGTACCAACTGACAAGACACAAACTATTTATTTTAGTCTAGGTTAATTTTCTTACTATTCTTATAATCACAAATATAGCATAATACTTCTTCTGACTACTTTTATACCCTCCATCCTTGCCTACTCTTCTAAATGACAGGTCTAGCTACCTGCGGAGAAAAGGAATCTCAATTCTTCTCATGGCCATGTTTCTGGTCGCTATTTCCTACAATGGACGGCAGGTATTGTTGGATTCTGTTTCAAACTTGCTTTGATTGATCAAGATTCTCTTTTTTTTGTTGCTAAAAACGTCACAGACTTTCAATATATAACATAATATACTTATGATGATGATGATGATGATGATGATGATGATGATGATGATGATGATATGATGATATTGATGATGATGGTGATAATGGTTATGGCACTGTTTTATCATAAAACAGCTAGAACCATGTGAGTATATCCACAGTTGAAGTCTCTTCTTCTTCTTTTTCTTCTTCTTCTTCTTCTTCTTCTTCTTCTTCTTCTTCTTCTTCTTGTGTCTCAACATTCTCTAGTGGGAGGCCACGGCCAGGCTGGACTTCCTGTGGCGCCTGCAAGCCCAACAGGAAGTAGAGGACATGAGGGAGTTACGTGAACACAATGCGTGTTTGCTACACAACATTTTACCAGCACACGTGGCCCAACATTTTTTGGAGAGAGGCAAGAATGACAAGGTACACAAACAACACTGCAACCATGGCCTTCCCTTCCCCATTGCCATTCAGCTACAACCCATACACCTCATTCAAGCTGGCTTCAAACACGATGTATCTCAGTCAAGGGTCTTGATTGGACCATGCAGGAGCTCTACTCCCAGTCCTACGAGGAAGTGGGCGTGATGTTCGCCTCCATTGCTGGCTTCAATGACTACTACGAGCAAAAAGAGATCAAACACGAAGGGGTGGACTGCCTGCGACTGCTGAATGAGATCATCGCTGGCTTTGACGAGGTGAACAAACGCCTTGGGGTCAAACCTCGAAGGTGGTTCAGGCTGTGGGGCTGCATAGCAGGTTGACTGCAGGGTCACATCACCAATAGAGGGACACGGACAACGATAAACCAAACTGACCCTGATTATAACAAGGGTCTATGGCCTCATGCATTGCTAGACTTCGCCATATGTGTATCAGTGTGTGTGTGTGTGTGTGTGTGTGTGTGTGTGTGTGTGTGTGTGTGTGGTAAAAGAGAGGCCTTCATTGCGGCAGTTCTGAGATACATTTAGAGATCATATAAGGTGTCTATTAATTTCAGTACAAATACCCGTTGTTGCTAATTCAACATAAACCATTCCCTCTCCACTCATCGTTCATCTATAGACATTAATGGGGTTTCCTTCCTGATGTTCTAAGTACATCTTTGTTTGCTCTCGTTCGTTTCATTTGTTCAAATGCATGACTCGTGTTTGTCTACTGACTAGTTGCTGGAGGAGTCCTACTTCCACTTTGTGGAGAAGATAAAGACCATCGGCAGCTGTTACATGGCTGCCTCTGGTCTGGCGCCAGACAAACAGGTGGGATCACCAGCCTTCAGTGAAATAATGCATTGACTCGTCATTGAAGGTCACCTAAACATTTTCATATATTTCGCTTTCGTCTTTCTCTTTTGTTTCACAACATATTGGTACACTTGCAACACACACACACACACACACACACACACACACACACACACACACACACACACACACACACACACACACACACACACACACACACACACACACACACACACACACACACACTCACTCATAGGGGAGGAGGTATGAATGGAACCACCTGAGTGAGCTGGTTCTATTCGCACTAGCCATGCAGGAGACCTTGAAGGAGATTAACAGGAACGCGGGCAAAAACTTCCAGCTACGTGTGGGTAAGTGGTGGATGACACACATACACACACACACATATTGCCTTCATCATCATCTTACAATTTTCCCCCAAAAAAATTAACATCTTGCCTCAGCGCATGACCTCAAGTTGAACCCTGTCTCCATATGCTGCATTGCGGATTGGACCAGGCATCGCCCATGGGCCGGTGATTGCTGGGGTCATCGGGGCCACAAAGCCACAGTACGACATCTGGGGCACCACGGTGAATCTGGCCAGCCGCATGGACAGCACCGGGGTGAACGGCCGCATCCAAGTGCCCGAGGCCACCAAGAAACTACTGGCTGACTGGGGCTTTGTGCTGGAGCTGAGGGGGGAGATTTTCGTCAAGGGGGTGAGTTGATAGTGTGAAAATGCGAGGGAAGAACTTGGAGGAAATGAGTTTGGATGTTCACAGTAGCAATGCCTTGTGCAACTGATTATCATTAATGAGGGGGGTTAAATGAGCTTATGCATCGTTTCAGTGCTGTGCAAGTTTATGTGTGTTACGAGTGTTAATTTCGTTTTTATGAGTGTTGTCCCACAAGGGAAATTCCATAGGTAGCAAGGCACATCTGTGAAAATAACAGGAAAAGACAAGCACACAGAACATTAAAAACGCAATGATAAAAGGATCAAATAACATCCAAGCAACTATTTTCTTGTTCGTACCGTTGTTAATATGACTCCATGGTAAATTGAATAGTTACTCATGATTAGACCTTCCAAACGTAATAACTATAAACCTAATGAAAACAAATCGGATCTGCAGGCGAGGGGAGGCTAACTCTCTCGGTGTGCCTGTCCTTTCAGGTGAGCGAGTCCAAGGGGAAGGTCCGCACCTACTTCATCGGCAGCATGCGGAGCAGGAACTCCCACTCCCGCAAAGAGAGACTCAACAAGAGGCGGTCCGGGGCCCGACACACCCTGGCCGAGGTGGTGTTTGGGCTGGTGCAGGCCAGGAACAAGGAGAAGAAGAGGGAGCCTAATCCAAGCCTGACTGTGTCGCCCTGCCTTTCTGACTGCTGAGGGGGTTCTCTTAGGGTGCAAGGGTCAGGGGTCATCTCAATCTGAAAATACCATGTTTAATGGTTTGTTTTTTTCCCTCTTCCCTACCTCGTATTCCGCCTAAACTGTATTGTCAAGACTTTCTATGGAATAGCACAATTTACCTACTGAAGGGCAGTTCATGGGATGCTGTGTTTTAAGTTGAGTGCTGAAGGACGTTTAAAGCAATTTTAATATTGTTATGCCATATCAGTATACTCTTTACCCCAAATGATCTAAGTCCAACATATATTTAATAGTCAAATAAGATATAATACAACAGTATAATATAACCTAAGCGATAGACACATTGAGTTGTAGATTTGAAGGCCAAAAACAAAGAATACCTCAAGATAACTTGTAGAAAACCTTTGCAACCTCTTCCAAATCATTGATTACCTAAAGTTGCCCAACGCTTATGTGTGATTATGTACTGTTTTTTAACTGTTATTTCTCTCTTTTTGAGATCTGTAGTACGATTTTGTGCAGTTTTTCTAACTGTGTCACCATTCATTACTGATCAGTGGCCACCAAAAGTCTATAATCAAACTATATAGCATATACAGTATTTAGCATATACAGTATATTTTATACAGTGTTTACTTCCTTTAAATAGACAGTTTTCTGTGTCAAACATCAACTTTGTTTAACATATTCACATTGTATAATATTATTGACAAAAACATTATACAATAGCCAATTAATCTCTGCCTTGATATGTATGATCACACGTAGTTTACAAGGGAACATTTGCTCTCTGTCAAGAAAGTGTGTACGTATGGCTATAGATTGTCTTCAATGCCAAAATCACAAACACAAACTGTGTTATATATCTCTATCTAGTCACTATTAATTATAGGTTGTTTCGAAAATCTGATGCTCTTTACCTCATTGTTGTAAATACGTGGATGTAGTTCTGTTGTAAATACTTTTATTATCCTTCCTAAGTAAACTATTTTTCCCACTTTCTACCAAGACCTAAATAATGGAAAACTCTTTTACTATTAAAAATGTGTTCTGCCAGTACGGTTTTAACATTTTCACATAATTATTTATTAATTATTATTATAATTTACATTTACATTCACATTTAATTATAACAACTAAAGACACAATCTAATAATATATTAAATTAGAAATAGATTGCTCACTTTTCAAGCATGCAAACGGACTTAATGATTCATTCAAGTTTCTGAATCTATCAATTCTGATCATGGGTCATCATTTTCTAGCAGAGCGACTTTTCCTAACTCCTCTAGTGCTGTCTGTGCGTAGCGCGGGTTTCGGTCGGTGTACACACGAGGGCTCGCTTCTTCCGATGCTTTGATTGTTGTTCCTCTGCAAACCGGAAAGTTGGGCTTGCCTTGAAGTTATTCGGCAGTATTTTTCTTCTCTATTAAATCAATATGGGAGACTCAAACGAAGACAAGCTTTACAAAGCCGAATATGCTAAAAGTGGCCGTGCTTCGTGCAAGAAATGCAAGGAGAACATTGCTAAAGATTCGCTCCGAATGGCCATCATGGTGCAGGTAATGCCGTCTGGGTCTGGACTCTTCTGCAATAGCAGCAGACCCTGCTAAGTTAGCTACGAACCAAACCATTCATGCGGTGCCTCCAAAATGATGGGTGGTTGTTTTATATTAAAGATATCCATTATTTGCGGATGTTTTTTATTCCAGCATTTAATTTTTATGGGCTTTGTTTTTTTATGCAAGGCCGCTGTTAGCAATTAAATAGCTAACAGCCATTGAATGTGATCACAAAAGAATAATTAAATGTCATCAATCCTAGCCTCGCCTAATTTGCTACACACAGGCAAACATGGTCAGAAAGAAATTGCTAACAAATATCGGCTGCGGAGATCATAAATGACGAAAGCCTGTGTAAAGGATTACTACGTCTTGACGTTGACTTGGGTAACTTTCCGAAGCTGCGCCATTGTAACGTTAGGCATGGCAACTTTATACTATATTTTATACTATAGTCTTTAAATCGTCTTCTCGATTTAGAACCACATTCGGTTAATACATTAAGAAATAATCAATGCCTTTATTTATCAACAAAACATCATCACAAATCCATCAATACAAGGTTTTAATTGGGCATTTCCTCATCCAGTGTTGCCTACACTTGAGGGATTTAGAACCACCATCTAGATTGCAGCACAGTTACTATAACAATACTGTAAATAACAATAAATATATGAAATAAACCAATTCCTGTAAAAACTATGATGCTCCTGTTTTCCCTCTGGTCCCCAGTCGCCCATGTTTGACGGGAAGGTCCCCCACTGGCACCACTTCTCCTGCTTCTGGCAGCGGGCAGCGGCCCAGTCCACCGCGGACATCGCTGGCTTCTCGGACCTCCGCTGGGAGGACCAGGAGAAAGTCAAAAAGGCCATCGAGACCGGAGGAGTGACCGGAGGTACGCACAGTAGTTTAGTTTTTGATTGGTACCGCTTTATTTGATGGTCATAAATAAGATGTGTGACTATAAATGTTAATAAATTATTGGCTAAATAACTTTTGTTTTGTGTTTTATCAGTTAGTATTAGTTGTGTAGAATATTTGTATTTCCCTGATTCCAAATCTAAAATACATATCCCATTCTTTCCTTGTGTATTCACATGTGTTGTGTAGAAGTATGACATGTTTTCACTGTGGTTAATTTGCTGGACATTTTTTAATTAAAGGCAAAGCAGACCAAAAAGGCGGAGCCAAAGGAGAGAAGACGCTCAATGACTTTGCTGTGGAATATGCCAAGTCTAACCGCAGCACCTGCAAAGGCTGCGAGCAGAAAATAGAAAAGGTTACTACATGGTTACTACTCCTGTACACACGGACCCATGATAACAGATGTCTCTTTTCAAACAGTTCCACCTGAAATGCTCTATCTACACATATTGAAAATGTTGTTGATAAAATTGAATGAAAAAATTCTTTGCTAGAAGAAGGATGGTTAGAATTTTATCCAATATGCCTTCTTTATAGAGGCATGCAAGTAGGACAAAAACACTGAAGTTGCTCATAAAACTTATTATGGGTCCGCGCCTTTTATCTACCCTAATCTTGTACTGTAAATTGACTGGTGCTGAGTGTGGTTTGTGGGAATTGATATGATTGTGTTTATTTTATCATGGTGCTGCCTTCTTGGTCAGGTCATTCTCGTAAAAAAATTTTTTTAAGCTCAATGAATTTCTACCTGGTTAAATAAAGGATTGATGATGATGACCAGGGCACAGGTACAGTAGCACAGTAAACTAGAGTCAACAACGCACATTGACCACGTTATGTAAAAAAGTAGCAGACAGATAATTAGCACTATGAGCAACAGCTGTGTTTTTCCTATGATGACACCGCTGTGAATAGGGTACATTGTTTTGAAGAGCATGGCATTCATTCTTATCACGCATACACATTACCTACCATGACATTTGGTTACCATTTGGTTATTCTGTACATGGCTTTATTCTAACCCTCTTCCCATGCGCCCCCCCCCCAGGATCAGATCCGCGTGTCCAAGAAGTCAGTGGATGCGGAGAAGCCCCAGCTGGGTCTGATCGACCGCTGGTACCACACAGCCTGCTTCGTCAGCCGCCGCGAGGAGCTGGTGTTCAAGTCCGAGTACAGCGGCGCCCAGCTCAAGGGCTTCAACGGACTGCGGGCTGAGGACAAGGAGGACCTGAAGAAGAGGCTGCCCGCGGTGAAGTCTGAAGGGTGAGCGAGAGGCTGCAGCCCTAGTGAGAACTAACCGCACGGATTGGAGAATTCACAGTCACAGAGTGGCTCGTCATGCCCTCTGAGTGACAAGTGGGGCGCAGAAATGTTTTTTGTTTGGGTGTGACGGTGTCGTCGCTATGCGGCTCGACGCCTAGCGGAAACAAGTTCTGAGTTTGATCCCCAGTGTGTGCAGGCTACCTGTAGTCTTCCTTGAGCAAGAGGCCTTAACCTCTACCTACTTGCTACCAACCTGTATACTAATAACCACAGTATTGTATACAGAACGGTGCTGTTCTCGCCAGAAGACTGGTTCACAGGCTCACCCTGCACTCCCAGCTACTCCCCTCGCACCGGCATCCGACAGCACGTCAGGATCGCCTTGAACGCGTCTCGGAAGGCCTTCATCTTGCAGGCGTACAGGAAGGGGTTGATGACGGAGTTGGCGTGCGACAGGATGATGGCGGTGAGCAGCAGCTCGAAGGGCACGGGGCAGCTCGGGCAGAGCAGCAGGAAGCAGTTGATGACATGCAGCGGGATCCAGCAGGCGGTGAACAGGAAGAGGACCAGGAAGAGCGAGGAGGCCGTTTTCATCTCCTGCTTAACACTGGCGGCCGTGCGAGCCGCACCGGCCCCCCCGCCGCCGCCGCCGCCGCCGCCACGCTCGGCCTCGATGCGCCGCAGCTGCCGCTTGACCGTGGCGAAGATGCGCGCGTAGATGAGGAACATGACCACCAGCGGCGCCAGCACGCAGGCGAAGAAGTTGAAGTAGACCATGTAGGCCATGTCGACGATCAGCACGAAGAAGCAGTGGCCGGAGGAGCCCGGAGGCGGCGTCTTGTGCCAGCCCATCAGCGGCACCAGGCCGATGAGGAAGGCCAGCAGCCAGGTGACGACGATGACCAGCACGGCGTTGCGCGGCGTCATCAGCGCCTGGTAGCGGAAGGGCATGAAGATGGCCACGTAGCGCTCCACGGCCACGGCCAGCAGGCTGAAGATGGAGCTCTGCGTCAGCATGATGAGCACGCTCAGCATCACCAGGCACAGCGGCAGGTTGTCGCGCGGCAGGCCCACGCCGGTCAGGATGGCGCACGGTATGGCCACGGCGCCCACGCACACGTCGGCCACGGCGAGCGACACTAGGAAGTAGTTGGTGACGGTGCGCAGCTTGCGGTCGAGGCCAACGGCCGCGCACACCAGCAGGTTGCCCACCACGGAGAGGGCGGCGATGATGAGCTCGGCCGCCATGTAGGGGCCGTTTGGGGACGCCTGCTCCTCGTCGGGCGCTGGGGACGGGGTGGCGGCGGGGACGGCGTTCCTCAGCGGGTCCGGGAGCGAGGAGTTCACGCCGGCGTTGATCATCGCCCTGAGAGAAGCGTTGAGATCCAGCAGCAAACTGGTGTTACGCCATGCATATCCTGAACAGAGGAGTGTGTTTGAATTGTGTGTGTTTTGAATTGTATCTCGCCACCAGATTGCATTTCAATTAGCGGTATCACTCACCTAGGTATGCTGGTGGGGTGACAGAAGAGCGGTTGAGATCTGGCGTCATCGTGGGATAATTCTGTTGCTCCGCAGCTAGCTGAGAAAAACTGACTCAGAAAGCCATTATGAAAGAATAAATAATAGTTGGAGTAGGTAGGCCGTTTTTATAGTCGCTAATCGTCCCCTCCTGGGTGTCTATTTTGTTTCTGGTATAGGATGTTTCTCCATAAGTTATATTCTCCAAAGGCTTGGACGGACAAACAGGGTGCTTTGGGATGGTCATTATGGTATTGTGTTAACGCGGGACAGAAGAATACGTCTCGCCATGTTGTGACCAGGTGTCACCGGTAATGAAGCCTGGGGACACCAGGCATGATCCAACTTGTGTTTGTGTTTGCTTTATGTCCGTCCATCAGGTGATGAAGCTCTAATTAGTCTCCCTAATGATTAAAGGTGTCATAATTAAATGTTTGTGTGAAGCGAATCCCAGGTTTTCTGTCTTCCTCTGCTCCTAGTTAGAAAGTTTCGATCTTATTTTGAAAGTTCACGTTGATAGGTCGGGTCGGGTTATCATATTGACATGATTTCTGACCGAATTGTTTGTAACTTACATGATTTTTTGCCCCTGTAGAAAGAGAAACGGTGACGAGTTGGACGGGGTGTCAAAGAAAGTGAAGAAGGAGAAAGAAGACGAAGATAAAAAGCTTGAGGACCAACTAAAGGTGCTTACCTAAAAGATGAAAATGACCACAAACTGCCTTCAATGACTATGCACCCAATCAAGTATTATTAAAACCTGCTTGGTAGATCCATGAACCACCTACAGCCAACCCCATTTTTCTTGACCTCGTGTCTCCAGGTGCAGAGTCAGCTGATATGGGGCATCAAGGACAAGCTGAAGAAGAACTGCTCCTCCAACGACATGAAGGAGCTGCTGATTGCAAACTCCCAGGAGGTGCCATCTGGAGAGTCCAACGTAAGGTTGCTGCTCGTGTCTAGATGCACCGAGTCACTCCCTTCTCCCACACATTACGGTTACATTCAGTCAATAATGGGGCACTTTCCAAGATATCCGTTTCGATCTCTTTGGGGCTCATTTGCTGAATGCCAGTATTTTTTTCCCAGAGTTACAGTGTCACCAACGACACACAGTTAGTTACACTCAAAATGCTGCAAATGCAAGGGCTTTCATTAGCTGGCCATAGGCTTAATCACCATTCTTTTACCTCAGTCGCAATATAGTGACTTAACAGACATTCATTATGAAAACCTGAGATTGACCTTTGTAGTAATTGACCAGATGCTTGTATACCAATCAAGTTTGGTTGGTTTAAATTGGGTGTAGCCATGTTGTGTGGTGTTTCTGATAATACAAGCAGATCCATGGATTGTATTTTGGATTGGCTGAGAGAAGGCGGGCTTGTTTCTGACCAGAATTGTGTTGTCTGCTAGCTGGTGGACTGCCTGGCGGACGGCATGGCGTTCGGCTCCCTCCAGCCCTGTGCGGAGTGCAAGGGGCAGCTGGTGTTCAAGGGCAACGCCTACTACTGCAGCGGGGACATCTCTGCCTGGACCAAGTGTGTGTTCACCACCAAGTCGCCCGTCCGCACAGACTGGGTCATTCCAAAGGTGTGTGTGGTTACATTAAGCTTACTCGACATATACTCTAAAAAGTAGAAGGTAAGATGTAATATTTAATTACAATGGTAATGTAAAGTGTACATTTTTTAATGACATGTTTCTTTCCTTTACATTTGCAATGTTTTTTTTAAACTATGACTTGGTGTTTGTTCAGGAATTCCACGAGGTTCCCTTCCTCAAGAAGTTCAAGTGTAAGAAACAGGACCGGATCTTCCCCAAGGTTGAGCCCAACGCCACCCTGGTCGTCGCCACCGCTGCCTCCAGTGGGTCGACTAAACCTTTCCCAGAAGGGGCCCCAGCTGGTCAGTACTGCAGGGTTGACCCGTTATTTCCCCCCGTCACGCCATACAGACACAAATATATATATGTCTGACAAAACATAAAAACACATTTCCTCCAACTAAGATCTGAGATTTTGCCAATTTTAAACAAAGGACATTAAAAAGTAAAATCTTTGTTTTTTCATTATTTTAATTTGTAGGCAAGCCTCTGACGGGCATGAAGCTGCTTGCTGTGGGTAAACTGAAGAAGAACAAGGATGAGATCAAGGCTGTCGTGGAGGAGATGGGCGGGAAGATAACCCCCTCAGCCAATAAGGCGGACCTCTGCCTCAGCAACGCAAGTACGAATCCGCCCCCCTCGTGAACGAGTACAGACCAATATACAGCCAGATGCCTCTGAGGCTCACTGCTGCTACAGCTGGGCAGTAATTCAAGATTATCGTTTATTGTCTTCTATTAACCCTCAGCTAGAAGTATTAGAGGGCTGTATCAGGATATCAAAAATATCTTTGCTGCTAGCAAAGATATAAAATGTGCATTTTTGCATAAAAAATTATGCTAAAAAATCATTTGAGCATAATAATCGTGTGAAAAAATAACAAATTTCGATATCGCTCAAGCTGTCTCACGCGGAGAGCTCCGCGTGAGACAGCTTGTCAAAGGGTAGAAACTCATTTCCACATTTTTCCAGAGGAGCTGGAGAAGATGACCAAGAAGATGGAGGAGGTGAAGGAGGCCGGGGTGCGAGTGGTCGCCGAGGAGTTCCTCACGGACGTCAAGGCGTCGGGCAAGTCTCTCCAGGAGCTGGTCTCCGTGCACGCCATCTCTCCCTGGGGGGCGGAGGTCAAGGTGGAGGTCAAAGTGGAGCCCAAGGCTGCTGCCGTGCCCTCAAAGTCCGGGGCCATGGCCGCCAAGAGCACCGGCCGCGTGAAGGAGGAGGAAGGTAAACGCCTTTTTACGCTTCTGTTTTTTATTTGACACACATGATTTTTATAATTAGGTGGAGTTCCACGTTGGTTTCTGCTGATTGTATGTCTGTGGATGTAGGGAGATACCCAGTATTCTTTGTTGAAACACATGCTTTGATGGCTAGTATAGTGGAACCGGTTGTGGAGTAAAATGTGCAATTTGTTTCAGGGGGCAGCAAGTCTAAGAAGATGAAGCTAACTGTGAAAGGAGGAGCTGCCGTGGACCCTGATTCGGGTAAGTGCTTCTCGCACATTCGGTTGATCAGGAGATTTAACACTGCGAGGGTTGTGGGTTCCATTCCTTCTTTGGCCGACCATGCTTAGAATGTTTGCACTCGCGGTATTGATGCTTTGGAAAAAAAGTTATTCTAGTTCTCTTTATTTATGAATGCAAACTCTGCTCCGCTCAGGCCTGGAGAACAGCGCCCATGTCCTGGAGCAGAGTGGGAAGATGTACAGCGCCACCCTGGGTCTGGTGGACATCGTCCGCGGAACCAACTCCTACTACAAGCTGCAGCTCCTGGAGGACGACGTCCAGAAGCGGTCAGTCGCACATCCCCAGTGTGCAGTTTGTAGACAGAGGGCGGGACGTATCTGCGTTGCTGCTAAAGGAGCCCTGGTTTACCTCTACGTTGCGACATTGATTTGGCCATTACAAGCCATTTCAAGATCTACCCTGTAGGAATGTCATACACTGGAGTGTCCACCCAGATGTGAAAGGGCCCTTGAAACTTGGCATGCCAGCATATTAGCCTTGCTAGAATGAGTATGTTGGCATGCTCTGAGAAAAATGCATAATTATAAGGATTTATTTCTTATCTAAATATAGATTAGTTATTTATAATAGACAGGAATCGAGTGTGCGTGCCCTGATCATCACACTGAGCCAGTGCCGTGCTGGCAGTCTTGAGGGCCCATGAGCTTAGCTGAGCTCCCCCCTAACCGACCCCCCTACTGCCGGGTGCCCGCTGCAGGTACTGGGTGTTCAGGTCCTGGGGCCGCGTGGGCACCACCATCGGGGGCCACAAGCTGGACAAGTTTAGTGACAAGCTCGCAGCCATGGACAACTTCCTGGGCGTCTACACGGATAAGACTGGCAACACCTGGAACTGCACCAACTTCACCAAGTATCCCAATAAGTTCTACCCGCTGGAGATCGACTACGGACAGGTACACGCTCACATGAAAACCTCACCGCAACACTTTTCTTCTTTGGTATCAATCTCGTAACCATACATTTTGTGATCAATAACAAAATGTTACCTTGTTGTATTGGTTGATCTAATGGTAGTTGGAGCATTTTTAGAACATGGTGGAAACTTCAGTAGATTCGATTGTTATGCAAACCACATTATGTGCATGACTTAGTTTAGATCACCACTCCCTACAATCGCAACACATGTTACTGTATATCCCAGAAACACGAATGATGCTTAAGTGATTATCTTATCAAAAGATAATTGTGTCATATATGGTGTCTCTGTCTATGGCGCTGATGGTCTGTGTTTCTGTGTTGCCGGGCAGGACGAGGAGGCTGTGAAGAGGCTCACGGAGAGTGCTGGCACCAAGTCTGAGCTGGCCAAGCCCGTCCAGGAGCTCATCAGGATGATCTTTGACGTGGAGAGCATGAAGAAGGCCATGGTGGAGTTTGAGGTAATACTCCAGCCTTAAACCAAATCATCGGTGTAAGCGTGCGCACACCTCGCAGATGGGAGCTTAGATGAGAATGTATCTGGTCCCTGGAGACGCAACATCACCTTGAATATATATATATTTTTTTTATCATTTGTATAACTCCAAAAATAATTAATGTTTTTGTGTTTTTTCCTCATTTGTGTCCTTGTCCTGTGTGCAGATTGACCTCCAGAAGATGCCCCTGGGAAAGCTGAGTAAGAGGCAGATCCAGAGCGCCTACGCCCTCCTCAGTGAGGTGCAGCAGGTCAGTACCAGCACCCTGGTCCCCTCCGCCTCCACTGGCTCTAAACCTGCTCTTGGAAAGCATCAAGTCTGATTTGGGCATGATGTACTTTAATTTATCCTTGGCAGGATATTAGGGCACATTGTGACGGGAATCATAAAGATTGTATTTCTCAACAGTTAGACATTTATTAAATAAGATATTTTGATAATCTATCTATCAAATGAAAGTTCCAACAGCGCACAGTGAAAATGCTGCCAATATCGAGGATGGCGTATGGATTTGACCATATCATAAAATGTTTTAACACATTTATAGACAACATGACTGTATTTTAAGGTTGTGGAATTATTTTCCGTGCCAAAACCCATTACACGGTGACCAGCTACATTCTCCCCTGTGAGATCAGCAAGGTCATCTAATCTATATCTGTGTGTAACCTTTCCTCTGACCCCAGGCTGTGACAGACAGTTCGGCCGAGTCCCAGATCCTAGACCTGTCCAACCGCTTCTACACGCTCATCCCCCACGACTTCGGCATGAAGAAACCCCCTCTGCTGAGCAACCTGGACTACGTTCAGGCAAGAGCATGACATTCACCCTACTCTTATTATGGATGTATTTATTGGATAAAATGAAGGTTGCTGAAGTTGGATAATAAAAAAATAAAAATCTATAAATTCTTATTGTTGTGGCCATTTGGATACTGAGATCTCAATCTTGTGGGGGCCAATCGTTTTGGCCCCCCTGTGTTTTCTCGGGTGTATAATGAGATATGTCTCTTGTGTTGGTACAGTCCAAGGTCCAGATGTTGGACAACCTGTTGGACATTGAGGTGGCCTACAGCCTGCTGAGAGGAGGGGCAGAGGACAACGGGAAGGATCCCATCGATATCAACTATGAGAAACTCAAAACCAAGATTGAAGTGAGCGTTGTTCCCTTCCATCGCAGATGCATCTGCCATCATTTACTGTCGTTGCTGTGTTGGGAGGGCTGGTCACCTGACTATCTTCTTACTTTTTCCACAGGTGGTTGACAAGAACAGCGAGGAGGCCGAGATCATTATGCAATATGTCAAGAACACACACGCTGCTACACACAACACCTACACACTGGAAGTAGACGAGGTGAGTTGGACACACGCGTGGCACACACACACATATACACGCACACACTCAATGCTTTTTAGAA
Source organism: Gadus morhua (assembly GCF_902167405.1). Taxonomy (NCBI): domain Eukaryota; kingdom Metazoa; phylum Chordata; class Actinopteri; order Gadiformes; family Gadidae; genus Gadus; species Gadus morhua. The sequence continues at coordinate 13,852,718 of NC_044068.1, forward strand.
CCCACCGAAACAACCATCTTCTCTCTCCAGATCTTCAAAATAGTTCGCGAGGGCGAGTACCAAAGGTTCCGGCCCTTCAAGGACCTGCACAACCGGCAGCTGCTGTGGCACGGCTCGCGCACCACCAACTACGCCGGCATCCTGTCTCAGGGTCTGCGCATCGCCCCCCCAGAGGCCCCTGTGGTCAGTGCTGCTTGTTGCCTCTTCCCAGAGACACACGCATCCTGTCTGGGATGAGTGTGCATATGGATTACCGATAGGTTACCAATCGACCAATAGGATAGGTTAACGATTTATTTTAAAGACTGCACTTAGTTTTAAAAGATTGAGGCGGTTTTCCCTATTGCTTCACTGCTGTTAAAGGGGACCTATTATGCTATTTCGACTTTTATGACCTATAAACGTTGTTATAATGATTGATAGTCATGTTTAACCATACACAAAAAACGATGTAGATTTTCGGGAAACTCTTCCTCTCATCTGGGCGCTTTCAGCATTCTCTGTCAACGCTCGGTTTCGTCCTTCTCCGCCCCCTCGCCCCCCTCCTGCCATCCCAACTCTGTTGTGATTGGTTACCTTCCTTGAAGCGCACGCGCGGGCAGATTTGACCAGGCATATAGGGGCGCGGCAGGAGTGCCTCTGCGTAGATGATTTCCCGGAAATGTGAACAAGTGAATCGCAAACGTTGTCCCGAGTGTTTAGCGCTCTGCACAGCCACCCCAGACTGTCAGCAGGGAATACGTCGAAATGCATGTACGTCATTATTTGACACTTTGGTATGGTTAAACATGACTATCAATCGTTATAACAAAGTTTATGGGTCATAAAAGTCGAAAAAGCATAATAGGTCCCCTTTAAACTTGTATTTACTGCTTTGTGGATCAATATGTAAAAAATGTTTGCATATTGGGTTTCCATGGAAACTCGTACACAAGAGGACGGAACATCTTGGAACAAACAATGGAAGATTGTAGGGGTGAATGTATAACCAGGAAAAATAATGCATTGATTTATTCTGCTGTCACTGTTTTAAGAGCAGCATTTACCGTATGTGTTTTTTGGAAAGCCTGACGTTTTGCCCTTTTTCCTCTCAGACTGGTTACATGTTCGGCAAGGGTGTGTACTTTGCCGACATGGTGTCCAAGAGTGCAAACTACTGCCACGTGTCACAGTTGGATCCCGTAGGCCTTTTACTTCTGGGAGAGGTCGCCCTTGGCAACGTGTAAGTGAAAAACACATGGCCCCATGTCCTTGTGTTGTGACTTTGTTCAACCTGGATTTTCCTTTGTGTCAATTTATTAACGCTGTGATTATTTATGTTTGTCTTATTGCAGGCATGAACTGAAGAAGGCTGCGCACATTACCAAACTACCTAAGGGAAAACACAGTGTTAAAGGTGAAGTTCTTCACCTTCTTAACCACAAGTTATTTGTTGCGTAATAGGATTGCTTCATGTCTTGTTTTGGTTGGTTATGCCTGTTGGTTTGTCAGACTTGATGGTAATAATGTTCTTCTGGTTCGTACTAGGTGTGGGCAGAACCGCCCCTGATCCCGGTTCCACTGCCACTCTAGATGGGGTGCAGGTGCCGCTAGGAAAGGGCTGCAATACCAACATCGACGACACCAGTCTTCTCTACAACGAGTATCCTTATTCAAATATTTCCACTTGGTTCATGGGTTTGATTGTGCAATCTCTTCTTCATTATTTGGTTAAATCAATTCTCCGGCACCACTATGATTTATTCACTATAACTTTTCTTACTCGATCTTTAGCTCAATTTGTGTGGTTGGCAGATGTTTAAGCAGTAAGCCAGGAGAGGCCATGGTTTACAGTTATATTATTAACCAAGCTAGGGGGCGCTGTTGGGCTCTACGCCAGGTGGAGTGTCTAAAACCCCAATAGCTACAAAACGAACACAAGGCAACATAAAATGCATTTATTTATGCAAACATTCTTTCACCAAGCAATATAGTTCCTCATGACAGCATATGGTTGCCAAGCAACACAGGCTAGCATACTTTGACATTGGCAGCACATAAACTAGCTAAAGATTTATTGTTGTTGCGTGTGTAGACGTGTTCCAATCGGGGAAAAAAATTATATTTTCTTCTAAAGCCAATTCTAGTACAGCTATTGGTTTAGAGTATTGATAGGAAGACCTTGATACGCAGGAATCGATGAAGGAATCGACATTTCTTTCCTCTCTGCACACTCAATATTGGCTTTCATCTCGCTTTAGTTCGGAAGCTTTCCTTTAACTATTACTCCTCCCAGGTACATCGTTTACGACGTTGCACAGGTAAACCTGAAGTACCTGCTGAAGACCAAGTTCAACTACCAGACGTCTCTTTGGTGAGAGAGGCCCGCGGTCAAACCGTCCAATCGGTTAAACTCAAAGAACGACCCCACGACCACCACGTCACCCGGACGCCCAGCTTGTCTGCCTCTTCAGCAGACCACCATGTTCCTCAACGGATCCAAGCTGTTGCGCCTATATTGTTCCTGTTGATGTTTAAGTTCCCTAAATGCACTCCCCATAACGTAATAACTGTCAACTGCTTGAGCATTGGTATATTATTAGGCACCTTGGTGTCCATCTTGGTAGGGAACTCGCTGCGATTGAAGCAAGGCACAATACTTTACGGAACGTTTCGGGCACTGTTTAGTGATCTCCTGTTTCTCTCGAGGTAGCGGTTCAAGAAATACAATGTTACCGTTTTCTTATGTTTTTTCATAAATCTGGTAATAACTAATAGTAGCGGGATGGTAATCTTTTCAACCATAAGAATTACTGTCAGAAACAAGCTATCGGCGATGTAGAGTGGAAGTCCTAGACCATTGTTGTTCTGGGTGCCGTCTTTAGGATTTCCTTGTCCTTTAATCAGTCTTCCAAGTCTTTGGTTCTTAGGACAATGATACTGTAAATTAAACTGCTGTTGAATGTGGTTCTGGTTCATGTTACTTTGTTTCATTCACATCAAAGAATAAAAATCTTGAGACATACCTAGATTATTTTGCATCAATATACTTCATAATGCTTTAGTTCATCAGACTTTTTGAAGTGAGCTCAATTAATCTAACCTTACATTTACATTATTTCTAATGGTTTGTGTGTATTCCAAAAAACAAGGTTGGTACAGGGAAATTTAAAGCTCAAATATTTTTGGTGAAATATTGAGTATTTTCATATATTTATCTAGGGACAATTTTGAAAAGGAATTTACAATCATGTAGAACATTTTATATTATGCAAAACATGAGTCTTAGTATTTTTCGTAAAATAGCAGGCAAACTGTAATGCATTATGTGAGCTCATAACTTCAGTAGCGGAAGTAAATCCTTGTACAACAGATAAATAGGACATTTTAGAAGAAGTGTTTCTTAAATTGCCCTCCACATAGCGTCCCGACCCAGAATGCATTTTGACAAGGTCTTTGAAAAAGCGGCGCGGCTAATTCAAGATGGCGGAGATGGACCAGCTGTTAGATGAGAGTGAGTAACAACACTATTGTAAAGAGTTTATGATTTTAAATTACACAAACGCCATGTGAGTTGTAATATACCCATTTCGTAGGGAATTTTCGCTTCAATAAAGTAATGGGCTTAGTTTAGATCCAAGATGCAATACACCTTTTATACGAAGACAAATACCGGTCTGTGCAAGTTAGCTAACGGTGTTTAGCAAAAGGGGCTAGTGGTAGCTAAAGCTCGAGTTAAGGAGACACACGTAGCTTAGCTGTGTAAACAAGTTAGCTTAGCCGCAACACAATATACGCTAGCCACTACTATTTCTAAAAACAATGACAAATCACCTCCTTAATATAGCCGCTGTCTGAACACATCGTATACACACACTATGTGTTCAGCTAGGTGTGTTTCCAAATGGACTGGGTTTGTTGAGCGTAACAGTTCGTTAAGCCAGTAATGCATTGTTTACAATCTTTGACGTTACCGAGCCGACAGGCCATCTTTCGTCCTGCTGACAACTAAACGTTACCTTTTTAAATGCCATTTTGCCATTTTTAGAAAGGGTTGCTTTGAGTTAAATGTTTTCTTGCTCATTGGCTTTTGTCAACTTCCTCTATTTATCTGTTATTTCACGTACGTGTTTGACAGCTACATACATGTTTTCGGCCATTCATTTTCACGGTATCCACAAGCTGAAAAAAAATGCACTCAATGTGGTGGTATTAAGATGGTGTCATGTTGGGATGTCATTATCACTTGTACGCCAACTCTTCGAAGCACTGTTTTGGATTGGAATAGATGGAAAGTTGACACTAGTTATACCGGTTTGTTGTTGTGTAATAACAACGTCCTACATCGTATATAGAGGGAGAACTATTAAATATCGTCTTCTTTTCTTTCAGGCTCCTCGGCTGAGGCACTTGTTAGTCTGAAAGGTATTGTAAGAAAACTATTTGTGTGTCTTTTGTCAAGGGCGATTTTGTCGAAGCATGTTGTTGAATAACATTGAACTGAAATGAATAGAGATTTAAGGTTTAATATCATATCATCCGATGATGACATTCTAATCTTCTATTAAAGATGGAATTTGCGCTCTTCTTTCAGAGGGTAGTTTGTCCAACAGTATAAATGAGAAAAACAGCTTCCCCAGGGCTCACAACACAAGAGGACGAAATTCCTCGCTGACAATGGACACGGTAAGTGAGAAAGAAGCTGGTTTCCCATGTTTTTATATTGTTAGACATAAACCCTTCTTGCATACACTAAATAAGCATAGGAAGTGGCAAGCAATGTAGCCCATGTCTTGCTTAGTTTGTAGTGCATTATATTGTTTGTAATCAGTAATGCTAACAGTTGCTTCATGACTATTTTGGTTGTTGGCTAATGCATACATTTTTCAGTCCATTAAATATGAAATACTGGGTTGTTGCCCGTCTCAAGTTACAAGACTGCAAAGTGGGATCTGTAATTTGCTTGCTTTGTCTGACGAGCAAGTATGCATTTCCTAATAATGTCTGGATTGAGAGAATCAGCTACATTTCCAAAGCTATTAGCAGTACTTCTTTATGAATCCCATATGGAGGACTCATCCCCCTGTCTATCTCTCCAGCCCACGCGGAGCTCCAAGAGGAGTCGACTCTTTCGGGATGAGGAGGAGCAGCAGCAGCAGCAGCTGCAGCCACAACAGCGAGGCGCTTCCAAGTCTCCCCGGAGGAGTCAGAGGGTCACCACCACACCACAGGTACACACCCTCCTTCTGGAGTCTTGTCACCACACTCCAGGTACAGAAGCTCCTTCTGGAGTCATGTCAGAGGAGCAGTCATGTTCATACAGTCTTTCGACATAATATACATTTCACTTGGTGAAATTGTCCTCGCCTAAGGACATGTAGTCTTTGGATGTGGAATGTAGCCCTTTTGTTTTCTTGTATTGTATACATTTAGCGACGTTCCAAAATGATCACCTGCCACAATTAAACATATTGGACCCTGCATCTAGATGTAGATGCAGAATGTCTGTCCTACATCTAGAATAATAATATAAAATAATTGACATGAATGAATGTGTGATAAATCAATGTGAATGCTATGCAGTCGAGTCAAGTACATTGCTGAACTTGATTTATTCAGAACTTCAGTTTGATTCCAAATAATGTAGCTTGGGAAATCCAAAGCGTATCCAATATGGTGAAACATAATCCTCCTCGTATACATCCATTGTGACTGTTTGTTGAAAGGTCAGAATGAGGTTAACATTATTGACTGACTATAGCATTTCACCCGTTTCCGCTTGCAGAAGTTTTCCACCGTCACAACTCCAGACAAGAAGGCATCGCAGAAAATCGGTCTCCGATTAAGGAACCTCCTCAAGTTACCGAAGGCTCATAAATGGTGCATCTACGAATGGTTCTACTCAAACATCGACAGGTAATGTCTTGCGCACGCCGTCAGATAATCTGTGGGACCTGTTGTGTTCCACAATGTGTGGCTTGTTGGCACGAGCTGAGACATCTGATGTCTGCTGTGTTGCTCACTCTGTGCTGTGACCTTCATTTGTAGGGAGTAGAGGGGACTTTTCTCTCTCTCTCTAGCATACACAGAGCAATCAGTCGCAGAATAGAATAGAGTAGAGGCTGAGGTGTTTGACTTAGAGCTGCATGATATATTGTTTCAGCATCGTCATCATGGTGTCGTCGTTACATGCAAAACAGGTTGCTGAAAAAGCCCTGTACCGTGCGCTCGTGAATGACACGCTAGATTGAAAGTGAATGCATGGAGTGTACTTACTTCCTCACATGAGGGAGCTGAAACGGGTAGCGCAAACACCCTCAACCCATTAGCATAGCCGCATAAGCAGTTTGGGTTGGACCGGCTAAGATTTAGCATAGTCAAATTGAAGTCTTCAGGCCAGACCAATCGTTGTCTGATTTATTCACAGTATGACCATATGACAATATGTCCATTCATGTCAGTACCTGCATTCATGTTAATGAATGTAACTGCATTCATGTTAATGAATGTAACTGCATTCAGATAATGGATAATTATTTTGGCAGTATATAATAATAAAGACCAACATAATATACCATAATTTGTGTATGAAATATATAAATCTATGAAATCAAACAGTGGAAGGTCTCTATGGAGACGATTAGAAATACATATAATGATCTGTTTAACGTATAGACCAAATGCAACACCATTCATTTTAGCAGAACAGCGGTAATGCATTACCAAGTACTGATGGAGAGAATCATTTTTTGAGTGTAACGACATGGTATGGTTTAATGTGAAAGCTGCTTTTGGCACAGTTTTTTGGATATTCTTTAATGGTTTTGAAACGCTGCCAAACTTTTTATAAGTTTATTTCCCTGACATTTTGTATCCTTCTAGAAGACTAAAGGTGAAGAGTGTGCTCTACTTCAAAAAATAAATGATTGGATAGTGCCACTGAGCTTACAAAAATTGGTTATCAAGCTAAAATGAAGGACATTTATTGAAACCAAACATAGCACAGTAAATTCCACCCTGTAGACTTAGTCCATCACCAACACATTCTTTTATTACGTACAGCTGGAGGCTTTTCCTTCTAGAAGCCAAGCCATGCTGTGGTAACACTAATTTAGCACCTCCCAATGTAACGCATTGCTGAGACACACACACACACACAATGTTCCTGACACGATAATTCAACTGCTTATGGCGTTGAAGATTTGAGGTTAGCCCTATTATCAACAAGAGAATAATGGACCACCATAGCAAGACACACAGACATCGCAAGGCAAAAATTGAATGTGAGATGTTTATGTCCTATTCGAAGCTTGCAAATGTGGCAGCCTTTGCTTTTGTGTAGGACCTTTCCAAGCTGCCCCTTCTGTATGAAGGATATTTCATTCCGTGAGCAAAGACTCATGCAAAGTCGTGGTCCAAATGTTCATTAATAACACGCTATTATTACTTACTATTACCAAATTAATTTAGATTTTACTTTTACGAAGTTTGACGGCAAAACAATAGTGTAACAAAGTAATGAGTACTACTAAAGATTCCTGACAGCTACTGCAGTTGATTTAAACTAAAGCTTTTAGGTAATTAAGAGTGTGTAAGCTAAACTCCCCTTGACATTAATAGTGATACATATTGATACACTCACAGTTTTTCATACTTCCACACTACTCATATTGTCTTTAATGTTAAACATATGTTATAGATATATTTTTAATGTTGTATAGTGTAATGTTTTTCTGGGGGGACAAAGCCATCAACTGGTATGAAAATATGAACGTTAATCGACTCTTACAGAATTCCAGTCTTTTTTCCAATTGCGTAATGTTTTGTACATTATCGTTCAGCCCTAGTTTGTCTCCTAGCCAAAATGTTCTGGGATTGAGTCACAATGTCTGCATCCGCCAGCAAGATGTCTATCCCGAGTTTTCTTGCTCTTGCTCGCTGTATTCACTGTAAGTAAAACTGTTCATCCTAAATGATTAAATATGGACCTTGTATTGCCTTCTTTCCTTTTTATTTATCCCAGACCTCTGTTTGAGGGCGACAATGAGTTCTGCCTGTGTCTGAAGGAGTCCTTTCCCAAGCTCAAGACCAGGAAGCTGACCCGCGTGGAGTGGAGCACCATCAGGAGGCTGATGGGGAAACCGCGACGGTAAGTACCACCTCCTCCTACCACCCCCATCGCTCTTCCTCTCTACCCATTGAAATGTATCCTCATGCTAATCATTGCTTCATAAAAATCCAAATTGCGACGAAAATAAGTAAGTTAAAACATTTCATCACAGAACCCTCTTTAATGCTTGCATACACCCCTATAATATTTTTCTTGTGAAAGTGACTGATTTGTAACAATGTTCATTGTTCAAGTTACATATTTGTTGCTATTTTCTGTGCTCCAGGTGCTCATCTGCATTCTTCGCTGAAGAGCGGACAGCGTTGATACAGAAGAGGCAAAAGATGCGTCTGCTGCAACAGAGAAAAATCTCGGACATGTCACAATGCAAAGATCTCCCAGAGGAAATCCCTCTGCCCCTCATCATAGGAACCAAAGTAACCGGTAATCTCATGATTCGATTTCGATTCACCCGTCAGTGATTCAGTTCTACTTTTTCTTCAATGCAAATAAGCAGCAGCAGCATCAGCGGTATCTGTGGGACCGATCTCAGTTCATACCCCACAAAGGAAAAATCCTTCTGCAGTGCATTACAAGTGTACTTTTATCTACAAAAAGATGGTTTTCACAGAGCAGCTCTAAGACGGGGCTCATCCTAGACCTAACAGTGGTCCATGCTGCGAATGATTTCTCAATAAGATGCGTCCTAGCCTTTTCATATATACATTTTATAATATGTTGATATTTTGGATACACCTTTATTGGTGTATTTTGTATAGTTTTACATTAATGACAGCTCGCCTGGAATGTCCCGAAATCTGAAATTTAGAGCAGCATATTGCTGCTATATTAATGAATCACAATACATAAACTGATATTGCAATATCAGTTTATGTAATTTAATTTGATGTTATTAATTTTATTCTGTCTAGAATGCCCCCCCTAGTGGTTGTTCAGTGAATAGCCCATTATACCAATTGTAGATTAATTTAGAAGCTGGATGGCAGCCCTCATATTCTAAAGCTTCATGCGTGTCCGTTGATCGCGACTGCCTGTGTGTTTTTTAACCAGCCCGACTGCGGGGGGCTCACGACGGCCTGTTCACGGGGCAGATCGACGCCGTGGACACCAGCGCCGCAACATACCGCGTCACCTTCGACCGCAACGGCCTGGGCACCCACACTGTGCCGGACTACGAAGTGCTGGTAAGTCTCGTGCCGGCCGTTTTGGCGTGACAAAAGCATCAAGCAGTGAACACGGGTGATCAGAACCGCTTGGCTTGTGTTCTTTGTTTCAGAGCAACGAGCCCAACGAGACCATGCCCATCTCGGCGTTTGCCCAGAAACATAGGGCTGCACGCTACCTACAGAACCTAATGACTCCGCCCAGAGGACCCTGTCCGTCCGCTACCACGCCGATCCTAATGGTAGGGGGCCGGCAGCTGAACATTGATGCCCGTGTCAACCTGTTCAGCTTGTCAGAGTGGGGTGCAATCCACGCACTCTGTGGTTCATATGCTGGTAACATTATGTTGCTGATGAATGGGATCTTCTTTTCCTACCCCGGTGGATGCACCTGGACTTGCCTGACACTGTCTTGTAATAAAGGGTATTTTGAGATGCATTTATATATGTGTATGTATACTTAGCGTCTGTTGGATCTGCATTTGATTACAGGACAACGACCCTCTCATCAGCCAGTCAACATGGAAGAGCAGACTCCCCGCTGGAGAGGGGGAGACATTAGGGGGGTTTCCTGTCAAGTTCCTCGTCCAAGTGGTGAATACCGCTTTTTTCTAGTGCTACTCACTGCTAGACCTCCCTTATCCGAGTGCAGCCTCTTAATCCTTTCCCATTCCTTATCTTCCGCATCTCCAGACGAGGCTGTCCAAGATCCTCATGATCAAGAAAGAGCACATCAAGCACTTGAAGGATATGAACACGGAAGCAGAGAAACTGGTACAAAAACCTTACGATATGTTTTCTTATTTGTACATGAGGGTATTTGCCCGTGACTGAATACGTATTATTTTTGCCTGACTGCCAACACTGTTTGTGGGGATGTGGTTTGTGTGTCTCCAGAAGTCCTACTCATTGCCCATTGGCCTGGACTTCCAGAAGCGCTACGCCACCACAGTGCTGGAGCTGGAGCAGCTCAATAAAGACCTCAACAAAGTGCTACACCAGGTTCAGCAGTTCTGCTGCGAGGTAATGCAAATAAATCCCACGTTGGCTTCGTCCTATTTGGATCTATTTATTTAGCGGAGATCAGAATGTCGTGGTCTGCGCTACTCTGTATTTAGTGTTACCAATGTGTCATTGCAAGTCAATGCTTTAAAGTCAGCTACCATATACAGAATGAACACACTTGTTTATAATTAGTAAATCTTTTGAACGCTGTTGACCAGCGTCACGGCTGGTCCTCCCTATTCTAGAAGTAGGCGTTGAGATACTTTGGAAGCCAAAATGTTACTGGTTTCATCTCTTCCAGACTAGGTGTGTGTGTGTGTGTGTGTGTGTGTGTGTGTGTGTGTGTGTGTGTGTGTGTGTGTGTGTGTGTGTGTGTGTGTGTGTGTGTGTGTGTGTGTGTGTGTGTGTGTGTGTGTGTGTGTGTGATTGCCTACAGGCAATCTAAGATGGTATAACTTGCATGACTGGAGGTAAGATTAAACCAAACCATTGGTATCAGCGTGGGCACACTTGGCAGATGGGAGCTTAGACGAGAATGAATCTGTGGTCCCGGGGAGATGCAGCTTCCCCTTGAATACCGTACCGGCGTTTACCACGGGGTTGATCTAAACGGTACTAACAACACGTCCATGTCTGCCCCCTTACCAGCTGGCCCCGGACCAGGGCATGGCTCCGGCCGACCGGCCCACGGAGATGCGGCAGCGGTGTGAGGAGGAGGCCCAGGAGCTGGTCCAGCACAGCAACACCCTGCTGGACGGCCAGCAGAGCGTCACCAACACCAGCCACACACAGCTCGTCTCACGGCTCACAGCCCTGCTGCTGCAGATCAAGGTCAACACATACTCAGACACACACCCCTCGCCCAATACACAAAATACTTGTGGTGTGTGTGTGTGTGTGTGTGTCTGGGGCTGAATACGCCAATGATTTAATACTTTTGTAACTGTGGGGAAAAGCTCCTTACCACTTTTAATACCCATCTCCAAACATTTATTTTAGTTTGTTGGTTTTTTATGTCGCTGTCTTTATTTTAATTATGTGGCACAAGCTCTTCGCTATCTCAAACTGGATGCACGGGCCAAAAAATGCAGTCCTTGTTGTTTGTTTGTAGTAATATCTGCATGTTTTCTTTTGGTTACAGTGTTTGGCTGAAGGTGGTGACCTGAATTCGTTTGAGTTCAAATCTCTGAATGACTCCCTAAACGACATTAAGAGGTCGATAGACCAATCGAACCTCAGGTAAGGAACACATGTACTAATGTACAAAAATGCATTCAAGTACACATGCAGTAATTTTGTGATTGAAAGCAGTCCTGTTGTATAATTCGGTGCATATTTCAGAATTTCAAAAACTTCCTCAGACAATTGGTTGCTATACAAATGCAAGAAAACTCGTAGAACCTTCAATAAAACGGCACTATACACAAATGTGTATGAATTCCAACATGCCTGACATTGCATTGTATTGAAAGAATAATGTGACTGAAATACGAAAGAAGAGGGTTACCAGGGGAGACGGAATATTCTGCGTGCCTTGAGGCCCCGCAGGCATGTATTTGTATAACTGTCTGCAAGAGACAGCTGGATGCAATGTATCCAAGCAAAAGACTTCATTACCAAGCCAGTCACGCTATTCCAATGCTTCTCTCGCCACAGCACTGCACATTTTTCAAGGATTTAGCGCTGTTGTTCAGGTCTAAAACAAGCTGTGTTTAGTAGAGCGGGTCATCTTACCTCTGTTTTTGCTAAGATTTTAGAAGCTTTAAATGTTGAACATATTTTTGGCCGATGTATTACCATGATAACAATCGATTCATATAACCAGAGGTCGGCATACCACAATATATAAAGAGCCTAATTCAAATACTTGAAATAACTTGCAGGTTGGACACCGTACAATAATCTATTCCTTTTTATTTTCAGTTGCTTCCAGAACAATGTGGAAATCCATGTGGCTCACATCCAGAGTGGCCTTAGCCAGCTGGGAAACCTGCACGCCTTCGCTGCCAACAACACCAATGCAGTCTGACCGCTTGCACTCTTTCTGAACACACACACACACACACACACACACACACACACACACACACACACACACACACACACACACACACACACACACACACACACACACACACACACACACACACACACACACACACACACACACAGCACCCTGCACATGGAGTTGGTGCTCTTTCCGGAACTTCTTCTATATTTACTTTTACTTTTTTAATTCTGCAACAAAAAAAACTCCATGCAGCCATTTTTTTGGACTCACAGCACACGACGCAGTGTTGGACGTGCAGCTGAATCGGCCCAGAGTGATTTCCAGAACACTATAAAGCATATGGGGAAGGTGTGGTTAATCTTTTAGCAATTTTTCTGTGTGGGAATGTGGCCCCATCGATCGAGGCCTACGCTCCAGTTCACTTCTCTCATCCCCGGTGGTTGTTTTTCCATGTGCCAAAAATTACACATTTGCAGTTTTTATAGACCATATTTATTTATATTTTAGTAGGTGTATGGTTATAAGACAATATTTTACTATTTCAGAAAGATTACTCTGTATGTATTGCAGCTTTGCTCCACTGATGGTAAGCACAGGGGAGGATAAAGAATGTTTTGTAAAAAAAGTTTATTGTAGATATTTGTACAATACTGAATTATTAGGATTATTGTTGACATTTCTGCTATGTGAAATGGCTTTTTTGTAATTTTGTGTGCACTGAAAAAGAGATGTGGTATTTTTATAAATGATCGGCCTGGGTTCCAGATACCGTTGGTTCAATTAATTTTATTCTCAGAATTTGGCATGGCACCCCCTTTCACTGAACATACATCACTGATGTAACCCTTAATTCAAGTTGTTTACCAGGACTTTCAGTTTTGTAAAGTTGTATATGGGAGTGCCTCAGGGCAAATGTATATAAATATTGCTGTCTTTTTATATTAAACATTGCAAAGCAGGTTTCGGTCAGTGTGTAAGTGTGTTGATCTTATTTGGAAGAAGACATTGTGCATTTATAGACAAGTATCATTTTTTTTTAATAAATAAGAATATATTTTAAAGCAAGTTTACAAATGTATACTACATACGCACATAATCCAACTGTTTTGCTGTGTCACAGAATCACATAAAACCCCCAAAGCCGACCATGGCACTGGTTTCCCAATCAGAGTCCGAGTCGGAAAAGTCCTCACTGGCATGGATCGGAGAAAAGTGGCAGAGCGAATGTGTTGGAATTGGGGGAATAACCACTTTCATCTCCGGTCCGATGGTCTTGTTGGGTGGGAAATTGTCGTATTCCACAATAAGCTTCGGTCCTGCGTTTCCATGAGATGAGTAATGGGCTTTGACGTCATGTTGATGCGCCTTCTGAAATGAAGACGTGACGCAGGGGACGACAACGCTGAGTTCGGGCTTTTTCGGAGACGTCGCTTCGTAAACACAAGAAGTTACAGACTTGTGTTCGTAGCTCTGTGGCTTTGTCGTAGATGAAGACACGTGGTTCTCCTCGCCTTTACAGTGGCGCTGAGTCGGTCTGAAGCTGCCGTCCAATGGGAAGTGTGTTAAACCTATCATGTCTGCAGCCATTCTGTTTTGGAGTTGCGCGAACGGGACGGGGGCAGAGCTGGTCGGCCCGTTGGATTTCATGGGGGCCGATGAGCTGACCTGCCGGCGTGACTTGGCCCGTCTGTTCTGGAACCAGACCTACAATCGAAGAAAGTTGAATTTAGTCCTAGTTCTTATTAATAAATTCAAATGAGATTTATTGGACTATTAAAATAAACATGTAAATTGCCAAAGCATTTAAAATAATCCAACAAGTGGGATATAACCGCTTGCCTTTACCAACCACTAGATAATGACCCTATTATGTACACATATACAATATATTCAGGCTGATAGCTCGCATATAAATAATATTACCTGAATTCTGGACTCCGGCAGGCCAGTCAGAGCCTCAAGTCTCTCCCGTAGGTAGATATCAGGATATTTAGTGTCAGAATACACCTTTTCCAGCACTTCGATTTGCTGCGGGCTGAAGTTGGTTCTCTTCCTCCTATGGGTCAACAGTGCCATGCTGTCCGCCCTTGGCGCAGTAGAGTTGAAGTATTGAACTGAATCTGGAACTGGGAACAGCACAAACATAATAATTTAGTACATTTGATAAAGCACATAAGTAAATAACAAGATGAAGATAGAGTTTCGAGTATTATTGCTCTGCTTATACAATGAAGTTAAATTCCGGAATTCGGACGTAGTAGTCCTGTGCGTAATTACGCACCGAGAACCAACCTGTTTGCATGCTGTTCATCCCCATATTTCCTTCGTGGTACATCTGGAAGTGATTCATTTCCTCGATGTGTAGATTTCCGTGAACTGTAGACATTGTAGGCTACTCCTTAGGTCGGCGTCTGAGTGAGTGTGAGTTCTGGAAGGTCGACTGCAGGGCTTATATCCACCCCTTGTGTTTGCTGATCAAAAGTGTCTTTAGGACGTGTGAATGGCTAGCCGAACCGTCATAGTCGGTTGGCAGGAAAGCATCCGCGTACAGCGACTTCAGACATGTCTGAAGGCCAGTGTGTGAACGTTTAACACCTCTGACGGTTGTGCAGCCACAGGTTCCTTTAAAGGGTTCTAATGGAACATGCATGCGCAATACACATCACTTTGAAAAACATTGACCCTCTCCTGAATGGACGGAGCGATCACAGACCAGTAGCCTTCAAAGAGCACATCTCTAAGATGCCACTTCCTCCAGCGTTCGGCTTACATCCAAATATGCAGTTTGTTGGTGAATACAGTTATGGGAATGACGAGATAGGTAATTTAAGTATCCGATCAAAATACGCATAACTTGATATTGTTTAGTGTAAATGTATTGGAAATTTGGAGATTATGGATTATATGGAGATTTAATTACACATTTTATTTAGTTTATTGTGTTTGCATAAATTGTCCATTAGGCTTCTTTTCCACTGGATGTCCACTCAAGATTTACAATGCCTTTATCACCAGTAAGCTTGATTGCTGCAATGGTCTTCCGACAGGTCTTTAAAAAGAACCTCTAAGGCAACAACAGCTTGTTTAGAACGCTGCTCCTGGAGTTCTAACAAAGACCAGAAATTTGAACACATTACACCAATTCTTAAATATTTACATTGGCTCCCTGTCAGAGAATTGATTTAAAAATCATGCTGCTTACCTATTAACCTATTAGCCCAAGAGCCAAAGTGTATAACTGATATACTTCCACTACCTTCTAGACCGCTAAGATCTTCTGGGACCAATCTGTTAATTATCCCCAGAGTAAACACCAAACAGGATGGGAAAGCAGGATTTATTTGCTACGCAAAAAATAGCTGGAATAAACTCCCTGAGGATTTACGACTTGCCCCAACTCTGACCACCTTTAAAACAAGATTGAAGACTTTTATTTTTGTTTTAGTTTGCTTTAGCTTTTTACTTAATCTTGTTGATCTTGCACTTTCTACAATGCATTTTTATTTTACTTAGCTATTTTATTTTATTATTTCATTTTATTGCATGACGTTTTATGTGAAGCACTGTATATAAAAATAGATATATGAATAAAGTTGATTTATCTTGGATTAGGTAGGCTTATGGTTTATAGGATGTCGTTTTTAATGAACCTTTGAACTTTAAAGTCTACTGATGTAGGCCCCTAACCTATGCACTTTAACGAAAGGAAATCGGGCATGCTACGCCTCTTTGCCTACAAAGTCCATCTGAATACACAAAGCTCAGTTCAAAAGGACTGAGAAGTGGGCACTTATTGATTAGAGGTGATTGAGGATCAAGGACAGACACCCCGATTAATGCAGTTGCACAAAAATGAGGAAATAATCGCAACCACAAAAGTTCATTAGTTCAAACTATTAATGAAAACACCTTTTTATTTAAACTGAATATGAGACAGTTGCCTCTTTGGGTAGGAATCCTACATCGCTATAAAGATTGACTGCAGCAGTGAAGTTACGATGACGGTATTTAATAGTATTCTCCATTTATATAGTAGGCCACTAAGATCCTCTGAGACCAATCTGTTAATTATCCCCAGAGTAAACACGAAACATGGGAAAGCAGGATTTAGTTACTATGCAACAAATAGCTGGAATAAACTCCCAGAGGATTTAAGACTTGCCCAAACTCTGAGCACCTTTAAAACAAGACTGAAGACTTTTATGTTTGCTTTAGCTTTCTGCTAAATCTTAAATACATTGCACTTTCTAAAAAGCTTTTTTAACTTTGCCTTTATTTTTATTTATTTTTTTATTTTCTAATATATTTTCTAAATATTCTATTTTACCCATTTCTTTGCATATGTTTTCTTTTACTTATCTATTATTTTATTTTATTGTATGACAATGTTTATATGTGAAGCACTTTGAGTCTGCCTTGTGTATGAAAAGTGCTATATAAATAAAGTTGCCTTGCCTTGCCTTGCCTATATATTTTTTACAATTGTTGTCAATTTGTGTGTTCGACATGGTAATTCGATCTCATTTCAAATTAGATTAAATCCCACGGTTGTTTAAATCCCAGATTGGCCAACGACATTTTAGATTCCGCACATTTGATCATCAAGGACAGGAAAGCATCTGGACATTATTGGTCCTTTTAAAGCACACGAGCGCTGCCAATGCATGTCTAGACAAACACATGCACATTAACACCTTTTAGAACCTAAAATACAAAGGGCTTCAGCCAATAGACACGCAGATACATGGCCTACTCTGCTGAAATTTACAAGATGATGTAAACATGTGTGTTATATCATGAATCGGGCTGATATAAAAAAATATGAAATTAACTCATCTTTTTGTTTAGAAAAATTCAGAAAGGTTTCAGTTCTCAAATATTATCATTTTGTTATACATTTGTGGTTTATGTTACAATTTGGATGAATAATTAAACCCAACAGGGCGAATGATTTAGAAGGTAAATAATAATCTCAGCCGAATGAGACGTTAGTGTATATTAGCCCGAGATTATATTATTTCTAGCCTCTTTATCGTCCCTCCAGGGGGACGCTGCTGGTCGTCTGCGAGCCATGCCCATGCCCTTTGCTGACACATTTCCTGCTCCTCCTTGGCGTGCGGTTTTTGCGATGCATTTTCCATAAATTCCAACCATGCTAGTATGCATATATCATTTTTTTTTTTTTTTTTAACATTTAAAAGATATTTATATTTTTTAAATGCCGTCCATGACGTTATTTGCGCCTAACCCGATACGCCATGTTGTACGTCATTATTTACTTCTGTGACCAAAAGAATACCCCGGAACTTCCGCTGAATTATAACGGAAGTAAGTACGTGGCCGCTTAGGCTGACATTCTGCATGATGGCGACAGAGGTTCAGAGCGGCGACCTCAACAATGGCAATTCTAGCCGGCTCGAAGTCTCCATCGACGGCCTTACACTTAGCCCCGACTCCGAAAGTGAACCGGGAAGGGTCGGGGAATCGGATTCCGTTCCTACCGGGCCCGAGGCGGCGGAGCCTGGTTCTGCCGAAGCCGAGGATGGGGAAGACGGCGCGACAGACAAATATACCATGGAGAAGAAATGGGGGTTTGAATTACTGGAGCTTTACGGAATGGCCTTGAAATTCTTTAAAGGTATTTGTTGCTTAATGTCATGTTATATTCTTAAAGCAAGGTAATGTTGGCTACCGTTGTGCTTGTTGTTAGCGAGGGGAGAACCATGAGTCTGGGCCCTGCTTCTACACTCCCTGTCTGAGGTGGAGATCAGCGCTGTCACCGCTTAGCTGCCGTTGTCATGCAAACCGCACTATTAGCCGAGTTCAAGCCAAGCCCACTGCGAACAGTAAGAAGCTGCTTGCAAATGTCACAACATATGTCCAATCACGGAAAACACCCGTAACGTGGTCATCGAAAGTGTGCTTACTTAAATGTTGGTTTAGCATGTTGTAGCTAAGCGTTTTTGAACCTTGTCATAAAACATACGCACTTTTCCGGATTACCTTTTACGCCTTGGGTCAGTAAATCACGTGACTACTTCAGTTAAATAGCCACGTATCATTCATGGAGTTATCTTGAACCACAAATTTGTTTTTCGAACTCAACAAACACACCCTTCTTTAGTCATTCATGCCCTCTTCTGCTCTTATTGGATAGGTTTACATATTGGCAGCTGGATGTATGCAGTCAGGGGTGACCGAAAAGATAACACAAGATCATTTGTGAGACAATTAAGACTTTGCCTGCCATCTTCCACATTAACTGCTTTCACAAGCATATTGCTGTAAACATGCATATTGACTAGATGTCACATACACTCATGCTGGAATGTCAATGAGCCTGTAAGTCTTGTTCTGTCTCAATTAATAAGAAGACAGTGCCACAGAAACAGTTTGAAGAAAACTTCTGCAATTTAGATTTCCCTGAATGTCAGCCACAGTTGTAAGTGTTGATTTAATTAGGAAATCTAAGGCCAGTTGAGGACTACTGTGCAAACAGGTTCTGGGCCTGGTATACCGCCCTGTTCAATAGAAAGCGGTGTATTGTGTCCATATTAGGCTAGGCCACATTGCGCAAGTTTAAGAGAGGCCTTTCACCTTCATTCAAATCCAATTAATCTTGTTTTTTATTTTGTAGGAATGAACAGTTGCTAGGTGTTTGTATTTTATTTTTGAGGAAAAGAGCAGATTTCCAGAAATGATCTTGGTATAGTATAAGTATTAACCCTACTCCTGCTAATAATCTTTTATATTTAGATTTTTAACGCTGTTACAAAATGGGATAGAAGCACACCTAAATTTTACCTTGCCTTGACAGCTGGACAGAACTATGTGGAATACATATAGTAGAGATGAATGACAGATTCAGGCCGAAAAGACCAAAGCCAACCAGTTAGAATGTTGGTGTTTCCTGTGTCCACAGATAAAGATGGCAAGGCCTTCCACCCCACCTACGAGGAGAAGCTACGACTAGTGGCTCTACACAAGCAGGTGTTACTGGGCCCTTACAACTCAGACGCCTCCCCCGAAGTGGGCTTCTTTGATGTGCTGGGCAACGACCGAAGGTAACACCAGCTGTGTGTGTGTGTGTGTGTGTGTGTGTGTGTGTGTGTGTGTGTGTGTGTGTGTGTGTGTGTGTGTGTGTGTGTGTGTGTGTGTGTGTGTGTGTGTGTGTGTGTGTGTGTGTGTGTGTGTGTGGTCTTTTAACTCTGGCATGCGTTCCCATCCGTTACAGTAAACAGGAAAAAGAGTGTTGAGCATAGCACTTTTGTCTGTTGCTCTCTCTGTCTCCTTCCTCTATATATTACCTCTTGCTGACCCGTGTGGAGGACCCCCCTCACACAAAAGTCATTATTTTGCTGTATATTGTATTTTTTTTTAATAATAAACATGACAGCCAAGGTACGATAATACCGTATCATCCTAAAGGGAATTTTATAAGAATAGGGAGAAGAACATTTAAAATAGATAAATTGTGAATTGATGACGCATGTCTTATATAATCCTCAATACATTTTCACAATTCGATGTTGAAATGCTCATTTTAAGAAGTAAACATTCTGCCTTGAAGATTTAATGCCATAAGGTTTTTATATTTTGGCCTACACAATATTATCTCCTCAACTCATCTGTGCTTCTCTCTCCCTTCTCCTCCCTGTCCCTCCCTCTGTTCCCAGGAGGGAGTGGGCCGCTCTGGGCAGCATGGAGAAGGAGGAGGCCATGGTGGGGTTCGTCAAGCTGCTCAACAAGTGCTGCACCCTGTTCGCGCCCTACGTCACCTCGCACAAGATCGAGAAGGAGGAGCAGGAGAGGAAACGGTACTACACAAGTCAGATCTGGATCAAACACGGTCAAAACGTCACGCACAGTTGTGTCTTTTGAAATTAGTTATAATAAGGGCGCATACATTATCCTTAAAGGTTTCTTTCCAATACAGTATACCTAACATTATGAGGTGTTGTCTTCAACATGGGATATTGCGGCAGAATAAAGCAGTATACAATCAAACAATCTCAGAATAATAGCAAAGGTACAGTCATCAGTGTGCTGAGAAGTCTTTTTGATATTTTTCCCCCTGCATTAAACATGTCCACCTCTCTGTTCTCCCTGCAGGAGAGAGGAGGAGGAGCGTCTCAGGCTGGAGGAGGAAGAGAGGGAGCGACAGAGGCAGGAGGAGGAGCGGCGGCAACGCGAGGAGGAGGAGAGGCTGCGGAGGGAGGAGGAGGAGCGAAGACAGGCGGAGGAGGAGAGGCTACGCATCGAGCAGCAGAAGTACGCGTGTGTGCATGTACTGTGGCTATGTCTGAGGTG
Source organism: Gadus morhua (assembly GCF_902167405.1). Classification (NCBI taxonomy): domain Eukaryota; kingdom Metazoa; phylum Chordata; class Actinopteri; order Gadiformes; family Gadidae; genus Gadus; species Gadus morhua. The sequence goes on from NC_044068.1 coordinate 13,873,317, forward strand.
TTTTAAGGCTGATTGATGCGTTATTGATTTGTGTGGGTAGGGAAACTGCCTGTAGTGGCTTCTCTGAGGTTCCGTGCGCAGGGTCTCTTGTTCCCCTCTCTTGTTCTGCCAGACTGCTTCATAATTCATCATTCACGGGGAAGGAGCCCCGTGTAAGATGGACATGAATCCTGATCCTTATGACCTGGCCATAGTATTTCTGTGTGAAAGATGTTTATTTGTATTCAAATCTGGCCAGTAGGGCTGTAACGATACGCGTATCAAACCGAAAATCGCGATACTCAAAGCCACGATCCTGTCTCGCGGTGTGAGAAGGCAGAAGCGCGATACGCCCTTTCTAACTCTGCTGTCAAATTGTCCGATTGAAATTTGCTAATAATTTGTCTAAATAATAGTCTGCTGACAGCGCCCCCTCCTATCGATGCCGTAAGTATGCGACTGCAATCCTCCGTGGCTACGGAGGATCGCATTTCTCCACAGCCGTCGAAGTGCTCATATGCGATATGAACGACATTTATCCAGAGGGGCCTGTGTGATCCTGTCTCTAGTGTTTTGTGTGATTTGACTGGCAGTTTGTCTGCTTATAGGTCGGAATGAAGCGGCCACCGATTATTGACAGGATGGGTACTTTATTCTACCAGACTCGTTCGCTTCTTCACTAGACACACGCGCTACCGCTCGCTCTCCTCGCTCGTCCACTCACTCGCTGACGTCACTCACACACGCATACGCACATTGCCATTCTGGCGCACACATATGCTACTCGTAACGCCTCGTTATTGCGACGTTCATGACATTCAGGTTTTTCTCCATCTATTGAAAGTTAGGCTATTAAGCATGTTGCATTCTATACGGCCTGATTATGTCATTATTTAAGCTACATAGCCTAATAAGAAGTGCTAATAAGGATATTTGACTAAACCAACCAAACAGTTGAAAAAAGCATCCTCCCACACGTTATTTCTTTATTCATTTAGCTATACTTTAATAGTATTCTTTCTGTTCAAATCTGTTCAGTGTTCCAAATTATTTGTTATTAAATGTTACATTAAGTTAATTGGTATATAAGTGTTGTTTAAATAAAATGCTTTTTAAATTTCAAAAAATCGTGGGATGTATCGAACCGTGGGTCAAAAATCGTGATACAAACCGAATCGTGAGTTTGTGTATCGTTACAGCCCTACTGGCCAGGTAAAAATGGTAATTCAATCACGGCTTCTAACATAAAGGAACAGAATCGAAGGGGTTTGAGGTCAACCCACAAAAGGCTTATCCTTCTTTGAGAAGGTAACATGGCTGCCGTTGTTTGTTGAACCGACCAGGCAGCAGATCATGGCGGCGCTGAACGCCCAGACGGCGGTGCAGTTCCAGCAGTACGCGGCGCAGCAGTACCCCAGCAGCGCCGAGCAGCAGCTGGGACTCATCCGGCAGCTCCAGGAGCAGCACTACCAGCAGTACATGCAGCAGCTCTACCAGGTCCAGCTGGCCCAGCAGCAGGTAGTGGTCACTGCGGCTAAGGGGGGGGGGGGGGGGGGGAGAGACGGACGGACGGTCGCAAAGTAAAATGATAAATGAACACCCTATTCCAGCCTGAGCAATGCAATGAGCAAACGGTACAGAGAAAGGGAGAATTATCACCCAAACTAAAAACAGTCAAATGCAAATCCTCCTGACAAATAATTGCATCATCACACAAGCTGTGTGTGCACTTCAATGAATATTTTGACATATTAGACGACCCAGGATGAAAAACACATGTAAAACAGTAAAGCTTTGCATTAGCATTGCAGCCAGAGCACTTTGTTAATGTTTTATAAAATTGATTACCTGTCCATATTAATACCGTCCTAAAAATATGTTGTTCAATTTCTCTTAACTGAAACTGCTCTTGGGTTGTGCTAAATTAACGCTGTTGTCATTTCAGGCTATATCATATCATGTGATTTGACATCAGCCAATCAGTGGGATGTGCACCTCACCTATATGTCCTGACCTTTATGAATGGACAATATGTGTGCAAAGCTTGGGCTATATAAATATTGATGAACACGAGTTAGGTAGTACTGGTTGATTTTGAAAGGAGATAATGTACAAACTGTATCTGCATAGCCTACATGCAGAATATTATTAAAAGCATTGAAATACGAAGCCATTGCTGTCCTAAGGCTGGCCCGCCTGAAGCTGCCGGTTGTCAGAAATAATAATGATTACATTATTTCCTTTCAGTGTTTAGGCCTTGCCTTTTATCAAAAAGCTATGAATAGCAACTTCATGTAGTTCTTTTATCTTAAGTCTTTTATCCAAATATGCCACAAACCCTTCTCTTAAACTGGATTTCCTCAGGGGTCTATTGTATATAAAACAAGAATGGGGGGCTGGGAAATGAAGTGCAGATCACTGCTTCCACCCTTTAGCAGAACAGATAAATGCAGCTCACATGAGGTAGACTTCATAAGGCGTGCTCTCTGGATTATACCACTAGTTCAGAGTGTTTAACCGTAAACCGCTGTGTTTTGGGGAGAGGTTTTAACGACTCTCGCCCTCCCCCTCCCCAGGCGGCCCTACAGAAGCATGCGGAGGACGGTGTGGTGCAGGCCACCCTGGACGCCAACAGCTGTGGCGGAGGCGGCGGGGATCACGCATTGATCAGTGCGGCCTCGCCTCTCTGCGCCACGCTGCCCTCTAGTGGTGACGAGGGCCCCATGGTGAACGGAGGCCAGTCGGACTCGTACTCGGAGAGCATGGAGCGGGAGCCCGAGGCCGAGGCAGCGGACGAAGTCTCAGAGAACGGACCCTTACTAGGTGCGTAGACTCACACGGACACATCGACACGGACACAAAGAGGTGCACAGAGAGACATTGTTGTGCCCCAAGCCTGGGGGAAAAGGATGGCTCAATGAGCCCAGCTGGTCTCAGGTGAACAGTGACCGCCTGGAACTACCCAAAGCAAACCAAAGCCTTGTTGCACACGTGCAACTCTATCCTTAGAGTTCCCGGTTGGGATAAAGGACATGTCCTGTGGAGAACTTGAGTTCAGGGTTCAGATTACTGGAAACCGGTGATAGTTAACTCATTAGGGAAGGGCTCCTACAGACGAAATGCTGACAATCGTCTCAACGCATTTCCATTGTCAATGAATCCTCAAGCTTTGATTTATTCACGGGCTGCTGATAAAATGCAAGTGTCACAAAAGTCGTCTGTAGGTTTGTGTCTAACAGTGTTGTCGTTGTGTCGCGCGACAGTGATCGCCGACTCGGCGCCAGTGATCGCGGCGCCGTCCATGTGGACGCGGCCGCAGATCAAGGACTTCAAGGAGAAGATCCGGCAGGACGCGGACAGCGTGATCACGGTGGGCCGCGGCGAGGTGGTGACGGTGCGCGTGCCCACGCACGAGGAGGGCTCCTACCTCTTCTGGGAGTTCGCCACCGACTACTACGACATCGGCTTCGGGGTATTCTTCGAGTGGACGGACGCCGCCTCCGCCTCGGTCAGCGTGCACGTGTCGGAGTCGAGCGACGAGGACGAGGATGAGGAAGGTGGGACTGGCGATGACGAAGGCTGTGTTGAGGATGGAGCAAACTGTGTTTTTTGGATGGCTTGCCGTAGCTCTGGTTCTGGTTCTTCGGATTATATCCTGTTCTACACGTTGCCATTTTTGGTTTCATCATTTAGGTTGTGATCAAATTTCTTTGTAGTTGTATTTTTCACATTTAGCTAATATTAAAGCTGACGTATTATACCACCAGGTGTGTGTGATTAGCTGTTACAAGCCGTCCACGTAGATGTACGCTGGATAGATCAGTCTCCTGCTGCCAGTGGACAGTAGCAAATGTTGCTCATCTATCAGTCATACATCTAGGTGGACATGCCCACTTGTGATGTCAGAAGAGGCTGACTTTCTAAACGGCTTGTAACGGCACATCACACTCACACCTAGTAGTATAATATCGCACCTTTTACTATTATTCATCCGACATAGAAAATTGATTGTGACGTTAGCATGTATCGCTAATGCTAGCGAGCCGTCTGTTGTGCTACCTATTTGACCCCACCAACCCCTCTACCGCCCCCCTCCAGGTGAGCCCTCTGGTGAGGAGGAGAAGGCCAAGAAGGAAGCGGGGAAGCCCCAGACGGATGAGATAGTGCCGGTGTACCGGCGGGACTGCCACGAGGAGGTGTATGCCGGGAGCCACCAGTACCCGGGCCGCGGCGTCTACCTGCTCAAGTTCGACAACTCCTATTCCCTGTGGCGCTCCAAGAGTGTTTACTACAGAGTCTACTACACCAGATAAGCCTGAGAAGAGACACAATGGGGGGGGGGGGGGAGAAGAGAAGGTGTGTGTGTGTGTGTGTGTGTGTGTGTGTGTGTGTGTGTGTGTGTGTGTGTGTGTGTGTGTGTGTGTGTGTGTGTGTGTGTGTGTGTGTGTGTGTGGAACGCATTGTCTTTGACACGCCACAAGAGGCTGACAAGTGTACCTGTCTGGAGCCGATGTAAGAAGGTCGATGTCATCTGTGTGTCGTGTATGCGCGTGTCCCAGGATGCACCAACGTGAGGCTCCAGCTGAGCCCTTGAAGGAGAAAGGGTTTTCCTCTTCTGTGCTGCCCTTGCTCTACAATCCAACTGACCAGCGCTCTCCCCCCAGATCAGAGACAATTTCCTATTGGACGCTACCATTTCCGATTGGTCGGCAATAGTACAACACAACCACCAACAATAATAACGGCACAGGTTCACTACAGAACATTGTTACAACATTGTCCCATAGAGGGGTGGTCTCTTCGGCCATATTAAGGGTCATATTTAGATGCACACATGCACACACACCCCAACCTCCCATTCGGTCACTTCCTTATCTAGTTGTGAAAATGTATTTGTCCTCTTCCTTTTTTTTGTTTTCAGTTTGCACCTATTCAGGTCAAATGGATTTATTATTACTTTACTTCTCAAATGGAAGAAGCATCTTCTCGTTGGACCATGGTTAAGGTAGCTTTTGGGTCATGATCAGGAATCAAACAAAACTATTTTGGATTGTCAGCTCATAGGATTGGACAAGAAAGGGTTTTAAGGTTTAAATATTCCCCAGCCTACCAACGAAGGGAGCCAGGAGTACGTATGCACCAACTGGAATATTGGAAAGGTATTCATCTCTCCATAAAGTCTTACTGTGGCCAAGTGAGTTACTTCTATCTATATATCTAAGATATATATTAAAGAGGGAGGATTGTGTCTAACAAAACATTGAATTAATATTTATTTTTTTCCTGTTTGTTTTTGAAATAGTTGTGATTTCTTTTTGTGATACAATGTTCGTTAATCTTGTCACCTGAATGCTTCTAAGGTGCCTCAATTCAACTCTGATTATTTTTTCTTTTTCTAACTGGTATAAAGAAAAGCTTCAAAAAAATGTTTAGCCATACAAGAAAGTAGTCGTTATCTAAGTGGTTACTGTAAAGTAGTCAAGATTGCAACTCTAATGATATGTATACGTCTCCTTGTATGATGGTAAATTGTTTATCATCCCAGATTGGGGATTCGTTGCTACCATGTATCATCTCTTTGATTTCACACCACAGGTTTTGCATGCTTTGTGTATCACACCTCCAAAATCATACCACCTCTTGGGGGGGGGGGGGGGGGGTGTGTGTGTGTGTGTGTGTGTGTGTGTGTGTGTGTGTGTGTGTGTGTGTGTGTGTGTGTGTGTGCTACTTGATCATAGGGTTGTTATCTGCTCTGCTCTCTGTAACCTTACAGATGGCATTATTTGTTTTTTTTTAAGGTAAAACTAAACGGGTTTCACCGACACAGGGATGGACTTCCATGCATTTAACCCATAACCAAAAGACTTGCTCCCCTTGTTGCCTTGCCAAGTTCGCTGGCCAACCGGTCCACGTGAATGAATGGAAGGCAAAAAGTCTTGCCCCTCACCCTAAACAACAAGTACAAATATTAATTTCTGTTTCCGAATGTCGCTTCCCGACGCTTTCGCAAAAGATCACGAAGTACCCATGGTTTTTCTCATGTTCACTTATTTTGAAGTATGTGCCACTCAGCAAATGTTTGTTGAGTGGAGATGTTAATCTAAGCCTTTGTATGTAAATAATTCTATAAATGGATTTATGTGTGGGGTTTTTAAGATGTGGAAAATGGGTTGTGGGTGTGAGGAATCGATGCACTAAAGTATTGAGGGTGAGATGTATGTACTTTTTTTTTTTTTTTTTTTACCCCAAATGAAAGTCCAAAACTCTTGGAAAGTGTAAAAGTTTAGAGACGGCACGTGTCAGAAAAAACTCTTGGGGGTTTTCTTTGTGTTTGTTGATCCCTTATGAGTTGTAAGATCTTTTTGGGCATATATTTAATCTTGATTAAACCTATGTTCATCTCTGCTACATATTGGTTGAATGTTTCTTCAATCGATTTTGTCCTATTTTCCGTAAACATGACACAAAGTAGTCAATGGTTTCCAATCGTCTTGACATCAATCTGGATCTTCGATGCATTCCAGCAGACTGCTTTTGTTTTAATGTGCATTTTCAATTCAAAAGGAGGATTAAGGATATTTAATGGTATAATGTTGGTATTTAACATACTTCATTACTGAATACACTTCTCAGGAACGACACCTTTTGGATTTAGATTTTGTCTGGAGCTGGATGTGTCATCTCAGATGAGTTCATTAATATTGACCCATCTTCCAGAACTTCACTTTCGCTAGTTCGGTTCCCTATTCATTTTCTTATTGCTTTTCCTTTACGTAATTCCCCCACCACAACCCTTTTATTTGGAGCTCACAAGTGTCACTGAAGTAAAAGCAGAGTTGTTGTAACACGAGCTCTCCTTGGCTGCACGAATGCATCGTTTTTTACGTTTATTTGACAGGGACAATGCATAATATATAATTAAGAGATTATAGCCATAAGGCTAATTTACATCTTTTGTCCCTGTATAATAATACAATAATACATTTGTGGTGTCTGGGCTGCGGTTGCATATTTAGTTTGGTCCACTTCGCCCGAGCTCTTGGTATTGCGTAATGACATAAGTAGCAGGGAAGCCGCTTGGAGAGCAGAAGGATCGTGGGCGGGGGAATTAAATGGGACGCATTTGACTATCAACCAAAAACATTATATCTCTACCACCAGGTGTTAGCTGAGCGCTATACTGTTGTATAAAGACGAAGAGTTGGCATTGCAAGAGTATTGATTAAAAAAAGTACTACCTTGCTCAATGTAGAGTATGCCGTTAGTGTAGTATGGCAAAGTGTCGAGCATGTCAAGTGTGCAGTAAGTATGAGTATGGACGGTGAGTATGGATGCTAAGCATAAATCACTACACACACTTTGCCTCTGAAGCAGTCGAGAGCTGTAATGTTGTTATCTATTTAAGCTATTTATGAAGTTAATCACGTATTTTTTATTTTTCCTACTATATCGTATATATGTTATATAAACATAGGAATTTAACATCAAATGATTTTGTTCTTAAAAGTGAGAATTTGTTTCACATAATTATACGATTGAATGTTTAGTATTGGTTTTGCGTGGCTAGCGTCTATAAAAAGGTGTGCTTATTGTGCAAAAGGTAAAGTATGGGTAAAAAAAAAGGATAGACACACACACACACGCTTGCTCATGAACCCTAGGTGGGTGGAGACAACTCTCAAATATTATGAAGTAGTCCTATTAACAATTGAATGTGCTTCTAATAATTTTAAATATCTCCCTAATGTGCAACATTGCAGATGGTTATGCTTCAGGCGCTCCATATCTTTGATGTGGGACAGATGGGAATGTAATCGGTTACGGCTGGTTCCTGTATGGGGAACAGATCTGTCTGGAGTTCGAGGTTCTTCGCATCAATCTCTGAGACTACTCTGCATTTGCTGGTAATGCTGATATGCTCAATGTTGATATCTCTCGTGCAACTTAAGGATTGTATAACTCAAATGTTGATTTAAGGTGCCATTTTATCATAATAATGACAATATTGTTCAGGACTATTTTTCTTTGACCCTCAGGTGGCCACAGCATTATTTTAGCTTGAGACCATTAGGCAGACCTCAAGCCGGAAAACCTAATGCCCGCTCACACCTCAGACAAGCACAGTCAAATGTCAGTCACACTCAGTCAAAGAAGTGGGTCTGGCATGTCACGCGAATCATGCTCAAATTGGGTTACGCATCACATAACAGATATAGCATTATCCACTCAGAACACATGGATTGCAGCCATCTTTTTTGTTTGTTTCTAACACCAATGTAACAGGTGTTATAAGAACTTTATTAGTACAGCCTCTTTCAAAATCAGCTTTCAAAGTGCTTTACAATAACTAAATAAAAATTGCATGCATTCAATTAGGATGAAGTAGTTGCAAATAGTACAAAATACCAAAATAATAGATAGGATGCAGAAACCAGGATAACATATCACCCAGTAAAACAAACAAACTCCTCTTCTTTCCTGTTTCCAAAGCCTGATGCGGTCCAAGGCCTGGGTCTCTCTTCGTTGTTGCAGGCTGGTCCTATGAATAGATTCACTGACCGACCTCATTGACTGATTCCTCCCAGGGTCCAGGGTCCATCGTTGACACAAGCCATGGACGTTGCATGCCTGACCTGCAGCCCTGGGTTGGAGCCTCCTGTGTGCAGGAGACACAAGGAGGTGAAGCCCGGTACCATAGACCGTAGGGCTCTGGTGCATACTGTGCATACGTTCTCCACCACTAGTCTCTCTAAGTATAGAGATTTATGTTTCCACAGGAGCTCCCCTGAAACCGGCCCAGTGCAGAACAGGTGCCAACCCTACACGTTGGACATTGGTGCTGAGCGATACAGGTACGTCTGCATTCTAGTTAAGATCCTTGCAAGAATAACAGGGGTTTTAGAGGAAGTTGAAGCCAAGAAACAGAAAACAATGTGAAAGGCTTTATTCAGAAGGCTTGTGAGAAGCTTTTGCTGCTGCTTCTCCCGTGCCCCTGTTCTCGATCAGGGATTAGCGGCAGATCTGACACCAGTCATGTGGCAACAGATATCAAGCGCATCAAATATTATCCTAGTCTATATTTTGTTCCATATTTCATTAAACTAACTTCCTTTCAAGTTGCTCATGTTGTTGGACCATCCTACGTGGTATGTAAGAATTGTAGCTGCATTGGATGTGTACATTTTCCTCCGTGGCATATATTTGTAATGAATGATGTGTATGCAATCCTCTGTGTGTGCGTTTGTTTATGCATGTGTGTGTATGCGTGAGTTTGAACAGTGGATGTGTGGAATGGATGCAATGTTATCCATTGACCGTATAAGTTAAATATCAAATGTGTGTGAAAACTTTTTTTATTAATTGATATGAATGACACAGGCAACATGATTTGACACGCAAGTTATTTGATACAAGTACTCCTGTGACATATAGTGAGCCAAACCTGCTTGACTAGCTCTGTGGAGTCTCCCTGCACATTCTTCTGCTGAAACACCTTACACACACACACACTCACACACACACACACACACACACACACACACACACACACACACACACACACACACACACACACACACACACACACACACACACACACACACACACACACACAAACACACACACATAAACACACACACATAAACACACATAAACACACACACATAAACATTCACGTGCCTATCTACAAGAAAATGTTTGAAACCCGAGAGAATCATGGCAAACAAGGAAACAACTCTGGACTTGAATGACAAGCCATTGTTACTCCTCTGGGGCAGGGCACGGCAAGCATGATCTGGACACTGATTGGAGGTCGAACAAAGCAATGGTGCTAAGTGTATCAAGAAGATTAATAGAACCAGTAAAGCCATGCCGCTTTATGAACAGAGACAGGAAAACCTAAATTCACTATGCTGATATAACCTCATACTGTTATATATCTCCCAATGCATTTCTTACTATTGACCTAAGCGTTTACTTGTTTTCTTGAAGTAAAGCAAATCAATATATTCTCTATTTAAAACCGTGCACCAACCAATATTTATACAATTTGACCCTTGGAAAATCCTCAGCAGATGCTCCGGTGAGGCTCTCCCACTGAAAACTCTTCCCTGGAAGACCACAAGGTGGCACTAAAGGGCCGCATTTGGAACACATTGGTAGAGCTTGACGGGAAGATTAATCTGCAGATGGTCCAAATTTGTTAATTGTAAAGTCAATCTATAAACTTGTAGGTCTGTCTGTTTATTGTTCCATTTTTCAGCTATCGACCTATCGACCTATCAACCTATCTGTATACACACACACACAAACACACACACACACACACACACACACACACACACACACACACACACACACACACACACACACACACACACACACAAAACTCACTCACTCACTCACTCACTCACTCACTCACTCACTCACTCACTCACTCACTCACACCCACTCACTCACACCCACTCACTCACTCACTCACTCACTCACTCACTCACTCACTCACACACATTTATTAGACATTTATCACAGGATTATTCAATTTTTTCCCTCAGGACCGTCACCTGTTTTAAAAGAGTTACAAAATCATTAAATTACCTTTAAACTCAACAGAGGTCATTCAAGGATGCTTTAAACAGGTGCCGTAGGGACCGGATAACATGACTGGCCACAGCCACAGTCCAAAGACGAACAAAGCTGCAATCAGAACCAAACCAACCACCACAACCCTGACCCGGACAGCGTCCGCCTCATGATACCCATCACTGAGTACTGCGATACGGAGTCTGACCGCCCCGATGGAAACCCGTGCCCCGAACACGCACCACTCTCACATGGTGTGCTCTGCAGGGCTGGAAGCTCATCTGGGAAGCTCATCATTCCTCAGCACACAGGGTCGGCCTCAAAGAGGGAACTTCAGGACAGGTACATACCTCTCCCTGTTTATGACTTCCTTTTATGTGTTCTTCTCCCTCGTGTTGTTGAATCTTCTGGACTAAAACCTTTCGTACATCGAACCCCTCCTGTCTTTCCTCCCCTGATGCATGTTTAATTCAAGTGAAGACCCCTGCACCTATAATATACCCCCATCCTCTATAAAACATGGTATTGACCCTGTTCCCCCATAGTCACTCCAAGGACGTATGGTTTTCTCAAGGAAACATTTGATTGATTTGAGTATTAAAGCTCATCATTTCAAAGGCATGAACATTTCTATTACCTGACATTTCATTACTACTTTTTTATTTTTTTATGTATTGGCCAGGACAAAGTCTGCTCCACTTTCCAGTCTACTATGTCGTTTTCTGACATTTACAAACCGCCTCACTAAATATTTTAAACCTTTCCTTTCCATTGAATATATTTGTTTTACCAGTTACAATTTCAGCTGGGAACACTTTAGTAGTTCAAGAATATTTGTCAAACACCGAAAGTTGACATTGACTGAAACTGCATCATATCTGAAAAGCTACCTCTTACAACATGTGTCATCTTGGCAGTCCATCTGTATCTTAAAGCACATGCAGTGCTTTCATGGGCTCAGAAGGTTTTGAACACCCCAGAAGCAACATCAGTGCTTCCCGGCCCCCTAACTTGTGTACAACCCGAGAGGGAGCGCCCCTGTTTGTGTATGAAAACAGGATTCACAGCAGAGCAGCGGTTCCCTAAAGAACGTGAGAGTGTTTTAAAACTGGTCCCTTTTCCCTCAGGGTGTACACACATTCCTCTGATAAAAGCTGCCCTGACTCGCTGAGCCGGGCGTCAGACACCAGCGACTCGAGGCTAGTGCGCTACAACAGGAAGCCCTGTTGTTATCCTCAGCCAGACAACATGGGAAAGCAGAGCGCCCAAACGTGACTCTGCCCTCCATTGCACTGTACGCTCTCTCCCATCATTCAGGGACTGATGGATGCTGCTCGGAGCAGCCTGCCCTGTTCCTCTGGACGGGACGAGCCGCCGCGAGAAGGGACAGCGGGACCGTCAGAGTCCCCCGTGCACCTGTTCACCATGCAGGACGTCCTGTCAGACATCCAGGGGATGGTGGAACGGAGCCATATTATCAACGTGAGTTTTGGATTGATGCTATCATGCTGTTATGCTGTCTCCTTAGGATGTATTGATCTAGACACCATTCAAGTTTCGAAATTTCAACATCAGGGAATTACAATACGTTGCTTTGTGGGCCAGCCTGTTGTAACAAGTTAGTCGCGTCACTTTGTGAAAGACAGAATGTAACTTGAATAGGGAGGGATCATTTACAGAGAGTTTAGTCATTAGTGGCACAACATTGTATTTTTATATACAAAATGTTACTTTTGAACCGTTATTAAACAGGTTGGTCTCATTGAGTTGTCACATCTCTTTAGCAAGAGTGAGACCTCAGAACACCACAGAAGAAAGCATTATTTTACAAATCAAATCGTTGAATCTGGCAGAGAAGCAACAAGACTGGACAGCTACCTTGCTATAGTCTCTCTTCAGCTTATAGGGAGAGTCGAAACAATACAATCATCAGTAAGTGTTGTTAGATTGTCTGAAAAGGCTCACACGGAATGAAGGGAACGGAATGGCCCCGTAAATACAAATGTTCGATTGAGTGTAAAGTTATGCTTTAGGTGTCTGGACTTGGAAACAAACCTCCACCATCTGTGGTGTACTGTGTCCAGCACAGTATGTAATTATAAATCCTGTCTGCAAAATCAGGCCTTGATTTTCTTCCCTTGCATAATGTTTGTAAATACGGTCTACAAGTGTGTCCATAAATGGCTTTAGGAGCCGCAGTGTCCCTGCAGAACAGATACGATCCGTTTGAAGATCAGCATTCTCCGAAAGTTCACGGGAAAGGAAGGTTTTTTATGTACTTTAGGATAGTACAGGGATTTCCTGTGGGCTAATTTAAAGGCCCGGGGGATTGCTTTAGTCCTAAAATAAACAGTTTGTAAAATTAAACTGTTAGAGAGACAGATCTTATCTTACTTATATTATCTTGTTCATCCTGACCATAATTATTGTAATTCATATTATTGTCGTCATAATTATTGTTGTCATTATTGTTGCTGTTATTGTTCTGTTTTCATGTTTTTATAGAGGACACCACACATGGATTTAACTTGCCTGAAGTCGTGTTCTGGTGAATCAGAGATCCATTTGACGCGGACCATTTCCAGGGCTCTGGGATGCCGGTACCAGCCAGCCCAGCTCAATGTACCGGCCATGCTCAAACAACTGGAGGAGGCAAAGGTTACATATTATGCACTCATTTTATTTATGAATTGTGACATATAGATAATCGTGAATTATCTCTATGTTAATTTACATCTATTTCAGAAGGTCCGCCTAGGGGCCTGCCACTCAGGAACTGGTTGGGAGGGTTTTTTAGACCTACAATTTTAATATCCGTAGATTTATTTACGGTCTGTTCAATTGATAAAAGTCCTCTTAATGACTACCTAAATAATGTAATAAATATTTAGTTAGTTCGATGTTTACATGGTTTGTACGTTGATAGCGAACAGCATTGGGTACGAAAGCAAACAAACACATATTTGAATCATGATCGTAATGACAAAAAGCAAAGCTCTCTGTTGATTGGTTGGTCGCAGTACTGTGCTTACTTGCCTACTCTGATGTGGTGAACCTCGCTTACAGGACTATAGGCGCTGTGTGCAGGAGCAAGTGGCGGACATGAAGCGTGCTAGCACGTGCAGGACGAGCCAAGACACGGAACCCTTGGGGACCGCGGAGGAGCAATGGAGCATGGCTCTGCTGGATGCCGCTGCCACAGTGCATGTCAAGGCAGCACAACTGGAACAGGTCACCCTGTATCACAACCAGATGGAAAACATCAGGTCGTTCCTAAAGAGGCTCACTGGGGAAATGGCGAAGCTGAGCTTGTAAGTAGCATTGTTGTTGTGTTTACTGCCAGAATCGTCCTGTTGGTATATTCTCATCTGGATGTGCATTCATTCCCTTTTGTGTATGTTGTATGTTTGTTTTCAGAGATGTTTTAGGTAGCAGCTCCGTCCAAGCCGAAAAGATCAGTGCTCTTTTGCAAACGATGGAGCAGAAGAAAGACATGATTACGGAGCTGCTCCATTCAAGTAGTGAACTTTCACCCCATTTGAGGGAGGCTGAAAGTTCAGGTGTTCTTCTTGCCCAACTCGGGTATCTCCAGGAAGAATGGAGACTTCTGGAAGGCACTTTTAAAAGAGCTCTCAGGCATGCCTCCGCATCCTTCTCTCAGTCGTCTCATCTTTTGAAAATGGCCCAGCATCTGCATGGCAGGGTAACAACTCTCCAGAAGACTTGCGCTGGCCTGCAATCCTCAGAGGAAAGCCATGGCAGCCCATGCAGCCTGATTCTACAACTGACCTGCCTGAAGGCCGACATAAAAATACACAATCAGCATTATCTCCATATTCAATCACAGTCAGATACCTTATGCCAATTTTCTTTGGGTCGGAAGGAGAAGGATGAGATGGGGTGTGTTCTACAGGAGTTGCGATGCTCACTGAATGTCACAAAGAGGCAGCTTGAGGATCTCAAACCTGGTATAGGTGGGACTCCATTACCTAAACACCTCATGTTGTTGGAGGATTTGGCTACATCTGCCAAACACGCAGAAAACCAAGTCGCAATGGGGCAAACTTTACCTCTTTTCCCTGAAGAGGCCGAAATCCAAATTGGGGAAATGCGGAAACTGCGATCCAAAACTTTATCCAAACAATTACAATTGAAGTATTTGGTCATTGGTATTGATAAAAATAACTCTGATGTTTTGAACTCAGTAAAGATGGTAGAAGATCTGTATGAAGCCTTCGATGAAAGCTCAGCTCATTTCCTGGAGCATGCAGAGAAAAGCCTGCAGGAAAGGGAGGATCTATTCCACAAGCTTACTAGCTTTGACACCTGGCAAGCAGACAAACACATCTCCAAAAACCCTCGCATTCATATTGAGAATGCTTCAAAAGTTGAAATGGTAGAGTTAAATAGACAGCTAGGTGTTCACAAATTGGCCACAGACAAGATTGAAAAACAAATGGCCAGGGTAGCCATTTTGATAGAGAACTGTAGGAAAACTGCCATAGAGTTGAATCCTGCTGAGGCCAGATATCTTATTAACAGGCTCTCAGGGCTCTGGACAGAATTTGATGGACTGGTGGCTCATGAGCGTGTAAGTAGCTGGGAGTTAGAAGAGCTTATTCACGAGCGTACCTCTTCTAATGAGGAACTAGCAAGCATTCAAGCTAGCCTAAAGAAGATATCTGCAGATCTTGATGGCCAAAGCTTCCCTTTGACGGCAGAAGCCATCTCTGCAGCTAAGCGGATGACACATTTGCTAATGGAGCATCAGTTCCAAGTGCAGGAACTTCAGCACTGTCACGAGGCGAAGCGAAGCTCAATGATGTGTGACATTGGTGAGCTTCAAGACAGATGTAAAACTCTAACTGTCCATGCCATGGAGCAGGAAAAGTATTTTCACCTCCTGAAAGAAATGGACAAATCCCGGCACATTGCTGAAGGTCAAATCCAGTGTTCATTCACCCAAGCTGCAAGCTTGGGTGAAAGATTCAGACTTTGCCAAACTCTTTTAGTTGAACTTCCCCTAGTGAAGACACAGTGCCAAGAGGCGGCTGACCAATTGGAAGTCATAGCTCAAAACCTGAACGCTTCAGAGCTCCAATCAGAGAGGCAGAGGATTCTGCACACAGTGGAATCCCTGGTGGCCTGGGAGCACGCTGTGACGGAGAACGTCCATAACTTGGAGGGCAAGCTTCTGGAAGATCTCCGTCTCTGCACCGAGCTTCCCAATATGACAGACCATGTCCGAAGAACCAAACAGGAGCTATTGGAGGTTGAACCAGTGACCCCAGAGGAGAAAGCCATTGATGCTGCATTACAAAGGTTTTGGGTTATTCTGAGAAACCTGGAGTCTTGGATGCGGGTGGTCGAAGCTTTGGTGCGGAAAGAGAAGTGTAACCTCAGGACCCTTGAAGAACTGAAATCCCTAACAGATGCATGTATGCATGACTGCCATTCAAAGATGGTAAGCCACTCTTTATTTTATATACATATATATATATATATATATATATATATATATATATATATATATATATATATATATATATATATATGTATATACATTTCTTTACAATATGTCAATATATTTGAGCATTTCAACAACGTGTTTTCAACATGATGAAATGCCTGAACCTGTATCAAACAGGAGGACTTGGCCCATGCTCGAGAGGCCCTTAAGGACTACCACTGGGCTGCTCAGGGGGCCCTATCCTTCCTCCACAACGCCGAAGCTACCTTCTTGTCAGCGCCTGGTGGGTTTTTGGACTGTGCCGAGGAACAAAAAGAGACCCAGGAGGCTCTCGCCTCACTCAAGGATGTCCTGCAGGCTCACATTAGCCATCTAGTGGAACTGGTGCCAAAACACCCCTGTCTCTCAAGCAAGAAGACAGAGCAGCTCCATATTGGGGTTCTGAGCCACCTGTTGGTGGGCAGAGCCATACTCGAGGCACAAGCACAGCTCAGACTGGAGGCCCTGGAGAGGTAAATCATTCCTTTTTTTTTTTTTTCGTTTGTTTTTCTTACATTTTACACTTGGAAAATAAAATGGTTTCTTTCTTCATGACAATCCGTTTCACCATGTAGGTGTGCAAGAACACAACAGAGTCACTGGATGTGTCACAAACAATTACGACAGCTTCTGTCCAGCTTTGAGGCAAGTCTGTCTGAGTGTTGCTCCGAGCGAGTGACCTCCTACGTCCAGTGTGATGCCCAGCAAAACAGAGCTAAGGTAGGCAGATTTTCTCGACAACTTCATTGGTTTCACTGAAAACCTCTCCTGTCACTCGAGTCCAAAGAAGAATTATGGGCTGAGCACAACAGTTAGAAATACATCTAGTTGTTGAGACTGCAAGAGCGTAAAGGTAAATGTATATATTGAATGGACTAAGTAAAGCAATTTAAAGAAATAAAAAACATTTCATGTAAATAAATGTCTGTTGAGTAACTATCTATAGCCAAATGTGGTAACAAAATGGCCCACAGAATATGCTGTTGCATTATTACAGTATTATGAATGATAGGAACTTGGTGGCGGTGGCAACTTTCCCTGGAAAAATCACATGTGGGGCATTGTTAGGGAGAGGTTTTCAATCCCCCAGCAGTGGCTGTTTGGCCAGAGAGGGTAGGCGTAGCTAACACAACAGACGTGCACTTTAAATAACTTGTGTGTATAGCAGCGGACTGTTATTTCCGGTCTCTGCTGACCCGGCCAGTTAAACAACTGCCAACTGACTAATGTCACACTGTTTAGATCTTTGGAAAGTTGGACAAATATACTCCTGTAATAATCGCTTACCGCCATAGGTGTCGCCAAAGAGAATAAAACGGAAATCTTCGCGATCATCCCTTTAAACTGTAGTTATATTTAATAGTATTATTATTTAGGTAATCAAG
Organism: Gadus morhua; assembly: GCF_902167405.1. Taxonomy (NCBI): domain Eukaryota; kingdom Metazoa; phylum Chordata; class Actinopteri; order Gadiformes; family Gadidae; genus Gadus; species Gadus morhua. Next base: position 13,890,771 of record NC_044068.1, read on the forward strand.
TCAGCCACACAAAACACTAACTGACTCTTGCCTTGTGGATCTGTGTGAGCAGTCCCTGATGGGGGAGCTGCACAGCCTGGCTGGGCAGCTAGAGGACCTGCGGGCCGGCTGTCCCATGCAGGGCTGCAGGGCGGGCAAGGAGGGGGAGCTGAGCGCCCTCTGGAGACACTGGGCACTGCTGTGTCGGGGGGTGGGCCTCCTGCTGGCCCACTCGGAGCAGAGGAGAGCCGAGTGGGGGGACATCAACACCAGCGTGAGCTTTATACTTGTTTTCAAGAGTTACTGTACATTCTGAGGCAAAAAAAACTATTTAAGTCATTTGCTTAGAATTAAGCAAATTACTTATTTGTTATTTCCACCATGAAGAGTTGATAGATATTCACTATTCAGTCAACATACAGAGCCAAAATTCTGGATATTATGGAACATGTTGTATATTTTACAACCATGTGCCAGCATGATGATGTTGTTATTAAACTACCAGTTCTATCTAGGGTTAGGGTTGCTTTCCTATGCTATCCTGAACATAAACAAGATCAAATATTTTTTCTTGAGAGAGCACCATGAAGGAAATCACTATGAACAAGTCAAATCACAAACATCTCTTTGACCTATCTGCCCCAGATGGAGCAATGCGGTAGCTCCCTGGCGAGGCATCAGGCAGAGCTTCCTGATTCCTCCTCCACTGGGGCCCCCGCCGCTCAGCCGCACGCCAACGAGTCATTATCCCAGGCAAAGATGCACCCGGCTGGCTTGGAGCAGGGGCAGCGGTCCTTCACCTCCCTGGAGCACCGTCTACAGCATGCCCTCAGCCTTTCTGGGCCACAGGACCCAGGCAGCTCCGGGCCCTTGGGCCAACAACTGGAGGAGGTCCAGGAGACTGTGAAAAGGTGAGGGAATCCTTTGGGAAGTGTTGTGTGCATCTGTAGAGGATACGCCAACCTGGTATTAACGCTCGGTAGTAGAGCTTGGCAAATATCAACAATAATATCAACTAGATTTCAATTAACAATATCGTGATATGTATCTTGGTAACATCAGGGATCATAATATTGATCCCGGTTCTTAATATTGTAATTGATCTAAAATGAGATGAATCTATGTTTTACTGTACTGCAACAGAGGCTATATTTTTTGCGAAGATTAAGATTGTACGGTGTAAGCAGCCACATCATGATGATTTTCTACCGCGCCATTGTAGAGAGCATCATTAGATATGGGATCAGCTCATGGTTTGGTAACCTAACCATTAAGCCAAAAAGCAAACTAGCCAGCATCCACAAAACAGCAATGAAAATCATAGGGAGGAAAGACTATGAGCCTATACAGAGCATCTATGAGCAGGCAGTTAGGAAAAAAGCAAAGAAAATAATTTCCAACTCCCAACACCCACTCTTCCCTGAATATAAAACCCTGCCATCAGGGAGAAGACTCTGTGTGCCGCTATGCAAATCTAACCGCCTTAAATTATCATTTGTCCCAGCCTCCATTAAGCTGACGAACAATGTGCAATAGAATACTGTGAAATAAATAGGTTAGCACTTTAGCACATAGTACTTCAGCACATAGCACTTTAGAACTAAGCACTTTAGCACATAGCACTCTATCCATAAGTTCTAGTGCAATAAACACTTGCACTTTATCCCCATACTGTCGATTTCTATGATATACAGCAAGGTGCAATTTAAGTCTATCAAGCTCCATGTTCTCGATGTTAAAATGTTGGTTTGTCTGGTTGTGTCTGTGTTTGTGTTTTTGTTCTGTTGTACTCTGTGTATGTTAGGAAAGCACTGATGCACTGTGCCCAAGACAAATTTCTCCACGGGGACAATAAAGTTGAACCTTGACCTTGACCTTGGTATTCTCCACAGCTTGACAGAACCAAACATGCTGGTGGTGCGACCAGCCCTCGCTGAAGAGCAGGTGATGCGGCGGTCCCAGGAGGAGATACGGGAGGTGGAGGACCGGGTGGAGGCATTGCTCCTCCCTCTGGAATCCTGTTTCAACCTGCAGCAGGGAAAGATGGGACACGTAAAGGTGCTTGCCCTACACTGAGTCCCGGGTCTTAGGGTGCTAGTCTTAGCTGGTCGGCCATTTTAGGTAACATGGGGGCCATAGTGGGGTCTCATTCATGCAGAAAGCATAAGAAGCAACCCCACTTTGGTCCACTTCAATTTTGGCCAAAACAAATTTAGTTGGTAATAGTCTAACTGACTGCTGTTTTTTGGTTGGCAAGAATGTAATGGTTGCTCATTTACTTTTCCCTTTCGATGTTCAGTGCACCATAATGACTTAAAAGCTTTTTTTTTTACATGCAAACCCCCACATGACCACCAATTTGACACAATTTCCCTTTTAGAGCTGTTTTTTCCCCCGTTGGGCAGAATTAATTGCAGTACTGCCAAGCAAATATTGTTGTTTTTAGGCATAAACTTATATTTGTCTGTACAGCTCCTACTCTATCCTACCCATGTTTTCAATTTGGCAGGACGCCAGGCAGGTCTTAGCTTTGCAGAGGGCTAAACTCTGCAGGGTCGGTGAGGAGCTGGGCAGCAGGTACCCAGAGGTGCCTGCAGACATTGGCCGACGGCTCGGTGAAGCCCAGCACGCCGTTCGGACAGCGGAGGAGAAGGTAGGGTGGCCCGCCATTCGACTGCACCGCACTCAAAGAGATGCCAACCTCCCCCCCACTCCCACCAATTGTAATGTGTGTCTTACATTTGGGCTTGCCCTAAAACATTTTCAACAACAAAACAACAATTATTTAATGTTAATGATTAATAACAACAAAATGAATCGTTGACCTTCATTAGAGAGATTATCTGGAGCCTGTATAAGCCATGCTCTGCTCTTGTCATGGTGCAGAGAGCAGAAAGTCATTTTGCATGTATGAACTCTTTATTTGGAATGGGAACAAAACTCAATGAACAGGATTGTGTGAGTTTTTCCAGTATTGACTCGCTTGGGTTATTTCGATATATGTTGTGCTGCATGTCTATATTCATTGGATCTAGTAATATTTTACTTCTGTTATTTCCTATACAAGAATGTGTGTGTGTGTCTTAATGTGTGTGTGTGTGTGTGTGTGGGTGTGTGTGTGTGTCTTAATGTGTGTGTGTGTGTGTGTGTGTGTGTGTGTGTGTGTGTGTGTGTGTGTGTGTGTGTGTGTGTGAGCGTGTCTGTGTGTGTGTGTGTGTGTGTGTGTCTGTGTGTGTGTGTGTGTGTGTGTGTGTGTGTGTGTGTGTGTGTGTGTTTGTGTGTGTGTGTGGTAACCCTGGCGTAGCTCTTGGAGAGGAGCGATCCGTTCCATAAGCTGAGCAGCAGTGCGCTGGAGGTCAGCGTCTCCCTGGAGGCGCTGAAGACGCTGCTGGACACCAGAAGTCCTTCCTTCCCCGAAGCTCAAGACAAGCTCAAGGTGTGTGTTTGGGTGTTTGCGCTTCCCTCTTTAACAAAGGGGGTGCTACTATTGACACTTCCACAGTATGTGTCACAGTATGTTATTGCAAAGCACTTAAAGACGGCTTAGTTTGAACCTTATACGCTAAGTGAGTACATGCTATCGCGGGGCTTTCAGTAGTCTATTCTAGTAGACCCTACTATTCAACAGCAAATAAATTAGCTGAACCTCTGTGCCATATCTCTCCTTTGTTTGTTTCAGGAAACCAACATTACCTATTGAAATGCTATGTCCTATACTTAGGTTATGAAAACAAACATATATTAATCGCCCGTTTAAATATATATACAATGGAATAACCACACAGGCAGTACACCTTTGAGTGACCGCAGGTTCAATTCTGACCCTTGGTCCCATGCTAAATGCATGTCATTGCCTCGCGTGTCAGTGTGTCTTCAAATTTTGTATACATAAAGTCACAAAGAGCCCATAAGACAATATGATGCGTACAATTTTGACCTTTTGCTAAGGAAATCCCACTGAAAGGGCTCCTCCTATCCCTAATGCTGCGTTCACACCAATGCACGTCGCGAATACATGCAAATTCAATACAAAGACGATTTTTTTTGCCAGTCAAGCCGGCATCACAAAATGGCTGGAATCACGAGGCTGCTCGTACCCACCACAAACTTTTCAAACAAGTAGAATATTCTGCTCAGGTTGGGTGTGAACGCACCTTAAGCCCACATCAGCATAAGGAAGTGTTTCTTTGTGTTCTGTGTGTCTGACCCCCCCCCCACCCCCTGCAGCACGTGTGGGACGAGCTGGACACACAGCACAGCCGGCTGGGGGTCCTGGAGAGCGAGGCCCAGGACCTGGCAGAGGAGCGCCCCCAGCAGGGCCACCTCCTCATGGACCGGCTCAGCGGGCCCCTGCAGCTCTACCAGGACACGGCCCAGCTGGCCGAGCAGCGCACCGCCTTCCTGGCCCGGGTCAGGACACGCCCCCTCACATGAGTCTCCGCCTCTTTTTTTGTTGTTGCATTTTTATGCTTTTTAATAGAGTGGGATAGATAGGAGGGTCTGGGAGATAGAGGGGAGGACATGCAGCCACTGACCCCGGGCAGGATTCAAACCCGGGTCGCTGCGGTCAGGGCTGAGCATGTGGTACACGCTGAGCCGATGAGCCAACGGGCCAGCCCAGTCTCTCCCTCTCTGATCACGGATCACGCACTCCTACAATGTTACATAAATGCGAGTTATGCCATGTTTCCTGTTTTTTTTATGGAGATATTTGTCACAAAGATACTTCTTTGTGTAAATGGAGGTTTGTTTTCTACACGGTTTGGATTTGAAAACTTTATCGCCACTTTTTCCAAGAACATTGGTTCCCAGGGCGAGATGTTTTAGCTAATCTTCCCACTGGGAAAAGTTGTGTTTGCTGTAAGCCAATTACGCAATTACAGATTCCTCGAATCCAGCAACCGGATGGATGGAAACTAATTTGAAGTGAAAGATAGTGAAATGGCACGATCGCCCAGACTATTAATGCAAAGTGTGATTTGTTAGAGAGCAAGCAAGAGAAAAAGCACATATTTTTGGGTTAATTTAAGTTAACCTTCATTATGCACTTTTTTTCCATGAGATACATGATGTGCAAATCGAAAAAAGCCCTAATTACGTCTCTCTCGTGGTCTCCCTTTGTGATCATGAATTGCATGCAAAGGAACGTTTAAAGGGTTGTTTTTTTTTGTTTTGTTTTTGTTGGGTCCCATTTTTTGAAAATTGGTTAAAGTTCAATTGGGAAAATAAATGAGTTTCTTCACTTCAGGCCCAATGAGAAATTATTTCATTTTGTCATCCAAAAAGGAAGCAGATAAAAATGCTTACATGACGGTAAGATGAATTACAATCAATTGAAAAATTATTGTAATAAATATTTTTTTATGATTGCTCCAGATTCCGGCCTTCCTTCAGGAGTTTGAGGACATCCTGCACAGCGCCACCTGTTGGCTCGGGGACGCTCAGTCGTGGATCAGTGCTCCCTGTACTTACTCTACAGCCAGGAGCCTCCACAGCCATGCCAAGTCCCTCCAGGTCTGTCTCCAGTCACAAGGGTTCGGGTCAGGAGGGCTTGAAAGAATAGACCAGAATGGTCTACAATGACCTGAGATTGCAATGGAGTTGGTGGAAAAACATTGTGATGCTTCTGAATTAAAATAAAAAAAATGAAAACCGCCCATGATAAATGCTTGCAGCGCGTACATGAATACTATTGTTTGTGTGACACTATCCTAGCTGGTCCTTGAAGACTCGGAGAGGACCAGAGCCACCCTTGGGAGCTTGGGGCTGCTGTTCCAGGTGATGTCTGCGGTCTGGGACACCAGAGCGCTGGAGCAGAGGCTGGCCTGGACAGAGCGCCAGGTGGAGGGCATGCAGCACAATGTGTACGAGCCCATGGAGCAGCTCCTGCACATTGCCACAGTAAGAGCCCTTCGTTAACGCAGTCCAAAGAAAAACTACACGTCAGTTAACTGTTAACTAATGGTCTAGCTGGAATTAACTTCATGTTTACTAATGTGATGGTCTTCATGTTAGATAAATACATTTGATAGGGTAGGACCCTACCCTAATACACCTAACCCTTTGCCAATGCTGTATAAGAATGCTTATTACTGCATTAACTAATGTTCATTACTGGTTAATTAATGTACCCTTATTGAGAAGTATGACCAGGACCCTCAAACTTGTTTGTGTTTATCCTGTGCTTTGCTTTAAGCATCGTATGTGAGCATGAATACACATTATTGTTAACTACAAAAATGCAATTCACATTGAAAAAAACTGTGGCAGAATTTATTCAGAATTTGTTTCTATTTAAGAAAAATAACAATAACACTTAATTTATTTTCCAGGAAATTGATGCCATGGAATTAGAGGTGAAGACTATGGAAAAGAATGCGACGAAGATCAGATCCATTTTAACCACCATGAGCAGCAGGAACATCTCAGAGGCAGAGTGCCTCGAAAGCCGACAGGTGAGGCACTCTGTTTGGTTCCCTCATTTCACCCTGCTACGTGATCGGTTTTCATTAGGAGGAATGACATATGATCATGTTTTCATCCATGTGGAATCCCAATTTATTTTGGGATTTAGAAAGCTGTGCATAACACCGTAAGGTGTTATGCACAGCTTTCTAAATCCCTAAATAAATTGTTGTCAATATTACTCACATCCTATCAATATTAGTGTATCCCTCATACAATACATCTCAGTGGTTGAACTTCCACTAAAAAGAGAAGCACTGAGAAAGCCTTATCAAAAAGAACTATCAAAGCTTTATATGTATACTTATATGTCCCATCTCTCATCTCTCATCTCAAGGTGATCCTGGACAACCTACAGTCCATGCAGGGGACCCTGGAGGAGATTGAGCAGTGCAAGGGCGAGCTGCAGCTCCCAGCAGGGGCGCTGGACACGCTCACCGTCTTCCCCAGGGCACAGCTGCTGCTGCAGTCCCTCCAGGAGCTGCAGGAGTGGACCCAGCGGCAGGGCACACTGCAGGAGGTACACCATGGAGTGTTTTGTGTAATAAAACAAAAACGTATTGCACATCCTCTATAGAACACTTGCAGTTGCTACTGAGGCTATATCATTAGCCACTTGCCAATTTTTTATAGTTTTTCTTATCATAGAATGACTTAACTCACAAAACTTTTTTTCAACCATTGTGAACTTTTTTACTCGTTTAACTTTGTTGTCAAAACTCACTCTCGATCCATATATTGTGGAGGATGGAGACATAAACGTCCATTCTCTCTCACCATAATTGTTTAAACTGGATGGTAAAAACAGAGAACTTAATACATTCTTGATAACATAATAATTGTACTATTTGAATATATCTCTTTAATAATTGTGTTTATATAAGATAAAGACGTGGTGACCTTGATCCTTTGCCAACTCTTATCTGGGATTGATGTCTGCCTGGTGAAATGTTTGCCTTATGTGCCTAACAACCAGAAATGCATCATAACATCATTATCTCAGCTGGCCCAGCAAATGTTTTAAGGGTTAATTTACCACGTAAATGCACATAACTACAGCTCCTGACAGGTTTGAGTTATATTTATTCAGAAAAACAACTCCTTAACAGGACGGTATGAAGTAACTTGACTGAACTGGTTCTTATGAGCAGACAACGCTAACACCCATCTCCTAACCAACTCTATTGCCCTCTCTATTGGAATCAGGGCCCTGTTGAGGTACTCAGCTCTGAGGAAGAGGAGGGTGAGGGCGTGGAGCAGCGGTACCATTCGTCCTCCTCTGAAACCCTCACATGCAGTCTCCCAGAGGTGAAGATCCACACCTTCACACCAGGACCTGCTGACATGTTACATATATTTTAAAGGTTTTGAACTAGGAAGAATGCATGGTTTTACTTCTCTCTTATTCGCAAGTATTGAATGAAATGCATGGCTGTTGATGCTATTCATTGCTTTATCATGGTATGAATGGTCAAATGTTTATGGACTATTTAGTACTTAACAGAAGTCTGTACAAAGCACACTTAAAAAAAACAGCTGTTTCACCCTTATAGAGATCACACGCACACACTCACTCAATTACACACACACACACACACACACACACACACACACACACACACACACACACACACACACACACACACACACACACACACACACACACACACACACACACACACACATATATAAAAGGCTCATAATAACACATAATAACACAATAATGCCCTTTATTAGGACCCCGAAGAGAGCTTTATTCAACTACAGGATATGGAGACAGATGCAGACACTGCCCGATGCCTTGGAGACGCTAAGGATATTCCTGGAACTCAACCACTCCAAGACGAGCCGGTACTTAAGGCTTCACCTTGGATAGTTTCTTTGTGTGTGTGTGTGTGTGTGTGTGTGTGTGTGTGTGTGTGTGCATTACATGTGTATTTGTGTGCGCATGACGTGTGTGCGTGAGCCCATAATATGTGTGCGTGTGTGTGCCTGTGTGTGTGTTTGGCCATTAGCGATCAGCAGTTGCTAGGTTTGGTGTTGTGGATGTTGTGATGTTTCAGGTGTTACTGAGCCTGTCTTGCATTGTTCCATTGTTTTGAAGGCTCCTTGGAGTGTGGCCTGGCAGCCTTGGCCTGAAGCAGAGCCGATCTTAACCACCACCACGCGGGACGGGTCCTGGCCTGCGATGGTTGGTGCTGATAGAGCAGCGTCAGGGGAAGAAACTGGATTACCGCTGGCTATTGAACCCAGGCTTGTGTCCAACACAGAGACCAGTCTTGCTGCTATGGTAACTAAGGCTGAAGCACAAGCGGCCCGCATTACTCCTGACAACCAGAAAATGTTATATTGTTATTATTAATATTATTATTATTATCATTAATGTTATTAATGTTTTATTATTATTATTATTATAATTACGATTATTATTTGTTCTTTATTATTAATTATTTTCTATTATTTCTCTTTATATTTTATTATTTATTTATCTTTTCTTGATGCGTCATTTACTCTTATGGTTTTATGCAATGCATGTGAGCCAGTACCTTCAGGTGCATGTTTTGCCATTTGACACTTTTTTGGGTACGCCCTGTTGATTAGACAGGTGTCCCCATTCGGGTCATGTGATAGAAGTCATCTCACCCATTGTTTTCAATGCCTGATGAAGAACCCAAGCGATCGAAGCGTTGCCTGTTAATAAATCCACTTCTGGAGCATTTAAACAGTGTGCGGACCCTCCCTTTTTTCTCAACCAGTCGAACCCCGCCATGGTGTCAGATGAGCACAGACACTCACCGTACATCGATGAGACGTGTCAACGCGTAGATCCACAGCAGTCTTTGGCAGTTGATGCACCAGGGTTTCTTGCCGCAAGAACTCCAAATGCCTTCACAGCCAGAGGACCATCCGTGAACGCATCACGGAACAGGCCCGAACGTCTCACTGGATCGTTGACCTCTCACCAAGACTTGGTAAAAGCTTGAGATAGAAGAGCCCTGTATTTTTTCGGTTGCGGACACTTTCAACAGAGGGGGCTCACAAAGAGGGGAATATCAACCCACCTACCATACTATCTTCTTTCATAAAGCATCAAACCTAAGCACACCATTCCCCAACCTCTTTGTCTTATCTCCACCCAGGTGACCCAGGATGAGGTTATTGATCCCAGAGCAGACATTAAGGCCGGGGCCACTCTGGGCAGTGTGGTGGATGTAGAAGATATCGCAAAGACACAAACCCATGATGCAATGCAGGACCATAAACCAGGGTGAATGACTCAGAAATCATCTTATTTTTATCTGCAATGGATTGTCTTATTCAGTTTTCAATGCATATAATGTTATGTGTCATTTTGCACGTTTCACATTTACCCTGTTTGTAAAAACTAAACTCAATGTTTGCATAAATTACCCTGCTTTGGTGTAACTCTTTCACTTCTCTGCCTCATTCATTCCGTCCCTACTTCCGTGTTTCTAAAGGATGTCCAATGATGACGAAGAAGAAGCACAACGAGAAGAAGAAGACGAGCAGAAGCGAAACACTGTCTCTGCCGAGATCTCTCACAACCTCAGAGCTGTGATCCACAGCAGAAACAGAGAGGATGTGGAACAGGTGAATGCACAACAAACACCCACTTAAACTATTTTCTCAAGTCATGCAAAAAAAAATTCTGAAACTCAATGGAAATGTCAGTGTCTCCGCGTGCTCCACAATGTCACAAGAAATTAAAGGACAATTTTGATTACAGTTGTTAAAATTTGAACGGAGGTCTAAAGTAGAGCCTTGATGGAGAACCTGAGTTGTGTGTCCTGTTTGCTCTGTGAGGATGATGTATTCCCTGTGATCTGCTTGTGTAGGTCGAGGAGAGGCGAGAGGAGACAGGTGTGCCACAGGAATCCCAGGAGGCTACAATTATGCTTCAGGAATTTGTCTGTACAATGGAAAGAGAGGTACCTTGGATTCACCTTAAATCACCTGAATTTGATATTTCCAATGACTTTACAAATTGCTTGTTTAAGCTTGTTCAAATTGCTTGTCTTATTTATCTTTAGCAGAGTCAGAAATTTAGGTCAACAGGTTTTGATGTCAACATGGGATTCATGGATATTTACATTGTGATTTATCTTATATTTGATGATGTGTTACTGATAAATAATTATTTAGCAAAGCACATGGAGCACAAATGTTTCAATTTTGTATTTTGTCCGCTTGCTTTTTGGGTAGAGAATTATTTTGGACGTAAAAAAAAAAAACTATGATACCGGGTTTGTCCCGACACGCCCGTGTGCTTCGGGATTAAGGGTTGGGATTCATTTTTATGTTTCCATATGACTCAGATTGGTATGAGGCACACAGACAGCTTGCTTTGGTTGGTGGAGGACTTTGATATTGGACGGAGTGAACCACACCCCACTCTCAAGTCTGTGCCTAGTTTGGAGGTAACCAGCGTTTGTGTGTGTGTGTGTGTGTGTGTGTGTGTGTGTGTGTGTGTGTGTGTGTGTGTGTGTGTGTGTGTGTGTGTGTGTGTGTGTGTGTGTGTGTGTGTGTGTGTGTGTGTGTGTGTGTGTGTGCGTGCCAGCATGCTTGCATGCATTCGTGCCACATGTAAGGGTGCATTTCAAACATTCCTAAATGTCTAGTCACATTTTCTTTCTTTAGCATCGTGTATCCATTTTCTTTACTTCTTCATTCTCCAGTGGCTCGAGGGGACCTCCGAAATGGCCCCTGAGGAACAGTCTGAGCTACGGCGGATTTCCAGCTCGTTCCTGCACAGATTAACATGCTTATTAGACCTGGGAGACGGACGCACAAGAGCATGGCGGACTGGCCACGGACAAAGTCTGCATCTCCCCTCCAGAAGCAAAGTATGCACACATAACCCAAAGGATGTCTCCTTCAGACCAAAGCTCCACAGTTAAAATGTGTACAGGTCGATGTATAAAGGATGTCTCCTTCAGACCAAAGCTCCACAGTTTGTGTACAGGTTGATGTATAAAGGATTGTCTCCTCCAGACGATCGCTCCACAGTTAAAATGTGTACAGGTCGATATATAATGGATTGTCTCCTCCAGACGAAAGCTCCACAGTTACAATGTGTACAGGACCATCCCGTGGTCTTCAATCATCTTAAGTCTTGCCAGGGGGACAGGCTTTCATCACTTTTACTGTTTCTTAGAATATACAACATTCAAAAAGGGTAATAGAAATGCATTGGTTTGTTTTTTTTCCGGGAAAGGGAGCCCTCGCCTACTTATAGAAAGGGACTTTGTCCTTTAAACCATGAAACACACTCTTTTGACTCAACGTGTTTCCTGTCCTTTGATACCAAAGTTCTTGCGGGTTCTGGGAACCCAGTTGGCCGTGGCGCAGCATGTGTTCCAGCGAGAGCCACAGGCCCTGGAGGGTACTGAGGAGGCTGTCTGGGCCCAGCTGGAGCTCAGGGCCAGAGCGGTGCTGCAACATGCGCTGGATCAGGAAGTCACATCGCAAAGCACACTTCAGGTTCGACACAGTGTCGTGGTTGTGTTTAAGGCTACACACAAACATACCTTCAAACCATGGTAACGCAGCGCACCATCTCCGCCGCTGAGTCACCGGTTTGTTTCAACAGGCCAGCAGCGAGTGGGAGGGGGGGCGTGGCCGGATGGGCGCGCTGCTGGAGGAGTTGGACGGCGTGGCGAGCGCGGGACCGCCGGAGGGGGAGGACGACTCGGAGCTGTACTCTGTGGAGCATGTGCGGACACGAGTCGGAGCCTGCGAGGTACACCCCGTCCCGGCGTCGCTCACCGTGAGACGTTGTTCACTGGTTCAGTTTCACCGTCGCTTTTGGAGAAGAAAAAAAACCCTCAATCACACTGCTGTTAGACGCCACTGCACTGGCCAGTGTGAGATTGGACGCCATACGTCACGTGGGCTGCATTCACACTTGCTCATCTTAGGATTTTTTTGTGTGTGAGTCTAAACTCAAGGTCATTACCGGTGATGAAGAGCACAGAGAGACGGTGGGGAGCGCTGGTCTCAGCACAGATGTCCTACAGATACCCCAATTGTCTCTCTGTAATAGAACATTTTTCTTTCAGACACCAGGTCCTAAAAGACCTCGTTCTCAGCAAAATGGCATCCGCCGACCCGATGAGAGAACGCTGTGTTCCTCTACTCGATGATGATGATGATGATGATGATGATAATGCCTATTTCAGTCCTTGTTTCTCTGCCTTTTCTGTGAAAAAAGGAAACATTTTTATGGATGGGCTGAGTGACATGAGTAATGCTTCTCTTATCTTACCTTCTTCTTCGCCAGTGTTCTTACTGTAGAACTTTTGTTAATATAGGGACTGAACTTAAAACGACCAAAAAACATGTACATACGACCTATTAACTCCCTAGCTTCATTTATTTCCCTCTGACCCTACGATACTACGACAGGCCAGGTTTCAATTGAGAGGTCTCTCCTCATATAGAAGGAGGTTTTCATAAGAACATCGCCATTCTGTCGCACCTAGCTGCCTGTATGTCTGTGTTTTATGTGTAAGGTAATCCGTTAGACACCCACTTTAAGAGCCTCTTACTGTTTCCTCCTAGGACGTGCTAGTCCAGCTGGAGCAGAGCAGGGCGGCCTTGGGCTGTCTGCTAGACCAGAGACAGCTATTGGTGCTTCCGCCGCCAACCGACGCAGAAGGCAGTACCTCAGTCGGCCCAACAGGGGGAGCTCTGGAGCTGCAGTGGCGGAGCATCCAAAGGCGGACAGAGCAGGAGATCAGGCGTTGCCAGGAGATTCAGCGGAGCTGGGCCAGGTGAGACAGATCAGAGGGGAAGCAGACCATAGCCCGTAGACACTGGAACAGTAGCCGGTGAACATGTTACCTCATTTTAAATAATTCAGACCAAGGTTGTTTATTGCGCATAAAATTTGCAGCTAATTATAGCAAAAGAAATTGACTTTGGAAAGATTATTTTATTTTAATGTTCCAACCTGAGTTGTACATTACTCCCCCAGAGTTTTCATTCATTGCAGTAAATGTCCTAGCTTCACAAATATGGCACATCCCAGAAATATTCATTTTACTTTGGCAAGAGAAGATGAATTCAGAAAGCAAACAAACTGTAATTAAATTCATGTCAACCAGAACACTTCCACCATTCCATTAACACTCTTAAAGGGGCAGTGAACCCAAATATGTTTTGTTAAAACGTGGCAATAGCTAACCGTCACCGACACAGTGCCTGCGGTTACAAAGGTCGCCCGCAAGGACCATATGAGGCGCCCACAGGTTCTAAGTTAAATAAGTATCCCAAAGTTGCCATGGGTCGTAACCATGGGAATAACATGTGCCTGCGCTCCCAGCCAAAGTGCATTTATTTTTAAACTCCTGGTGGCTGAATCTAGCTGAAAAAGGGGCTTGACTTACCCTTTTCAATGACATCAAGTCATTCCCACTAATGCACCCTACATGTGACTCGTAGCTCATTTCTGTCCTCTGTAAAGAGGGAACGGTCATAGTAGGTTATAGTAGATTTTATTTGGACATGACAATGTCATTGGACGAACCAGATGCATTGTTTACAGTGTATTAGCATAAATGCTAGTTTACAACACCTGTCCACAGGAGGCTTTTTGAAAACAACAAAAGAAACTAAACAAGACAGAAACAAGATCAAATACTGATAAAAAACTGATAGTGATAATTAAAAAGAGTAAAAATGCAGTATACAGTAGAGTACAGAGCAGCAATATAATGAGTCAAATATATATATATATATAGGCTACGTAGAGAAAAACAAAGGCAGCATGATCAAACAATAAACCAGTTGTAAATTATTTGTGTGAGCACTGTTGATTTGATTTGAGCCGTTGTTTAAGTTCTCTGTTAATAGTGTTGCTGTTAGTCTCTAGTTTTAGACTAGTGGGCAAGAGGTTCCATAGTTTTGCCCCCTTGGTCCACTCTGCTGGCTGAGTGCTTAATGTCTGAGTCTCTCCCCCTCTCCCCCCCTTCGATAGACTGCAGAGCGAGAGCCAATCTCTGGGGGAGTGGCTGGCGGGGGTCCGAGGGCCACTGGAGACGTGGTGTGGGCTGGCCGACAGCGCTGCAGGGGGGAAGGAGAGCAACATTCACAGCCACCTCACCCAGCTCCTGGTAAAAACAACTGAAAAAAAACAACGTCTTAACCTGAACACCCCCAAGGGAACAACTGGTGTTGGGATAAGGATGTTGTTTTTTTACATTCACATTTTACACTTAGGCCATTTAGCTGACACTTTTATCCCAAGCGACTTACAATAAGTCCATTTGTCATAAGAAAGTTAAACAATGTACCGCTGTCGGTACAATAAGGACCAAGTACCAAAAATGTACCCAGTTAACCCATTCTACGTATGTAACAAAGATAGCTTGAAGATGTTTTTAACGCAAGGCAGGAGCATCTAGGGAACTGCAAAACAGAGGCTCAGTAGATTTGGGGTCCAGGGATAGAGGATAGAGAAATGTCTTAATTTTTAAATCTGTGTTCATCGGACAGAGATCTAACGAATCTCTGTCCAATAAAGACATTGAGATTCAGGCTAACCTTTGAAATCACAATCTGTCTTTTAGTGCGAGTTACTCGCATCTGCTGCTAAAGTTGAAGCAGATGTTGAATGCATCGTTTTTTTATCATCAATCGCTTTCACATTCAACCCATCTGAAAATCTGCATTGGGTTTGTGTGTGTGTGTGTGTTTGTGTGCAAGTGTGTGTGAATTTTTGGTTGCTCAAAATTCTTCTATCTTGGCCGATAAAGTTGTCCAACTAGATGTTTGGCCATGCCGGCTTAGTCTGGCTAATGTGAGCAGGCCTCCATTTAGTTTGTTTGATATTTTTAATGCATCAATAATGATGAAAAGACTCGATGTGATCATGAACTCAACCTATTGACCACCCTAATACATACACATATTTTTAAATATTGGTGGATATGGTATGGAATGACCTAAACAATATGTAATCTAATAAATTGATTGATGAACAGTTGAAAATGTCATTGCTGTCCTGTCCAATAGGATTTCTCCATGGAGGTGGAGGCCAGGGCGGCTCAGAAGGCATCTATAGCCAGGGAAGGAGCTCTCCTCCTGGGCTTGAGAGAGGCAGACAGTCCCTGGCTGCGTGGTCTGCTCAGTGCGCTGGAAGTCACCTGGAGCCAGCATACATCTGACCTGGCCAAGGCCCAGGAACGGCTGCAGCAGGTAGTGCCCATCAAATCATTAATTGAACATTAAACTCTCTTTTTGGTTGAGTTTGCTGATGACATTTTCAGTATTCATAAAAAAAGGAATACAAAACAATGATTTATTCCCAGTTAGACCATGAGATGAGACCATGAATCAGACCATGAGATGAGAACATGAGATGAGAACATGAGATGAGAACATAAATCAGACCATGAATCGGACCATGAGATGAGAACATGAGATGAGAACATGAATCAGACCTTGAAATTAGACCATGAAATTAGACCATGAATCAGACCACGATATGAGACTATGAATGAGAACATGAGATGAGACCATGAATCAGACCATGAAATGAGACCATGAATCAGACCGTGAGATGAGACCATAGAATGAGACCATGAATCAGACCATGAGATGAGACCATGAATCAGACCTTGAGATGAAACCATGAATCAGACCTTGAGATGAGACCATGAATCAGACCATGAGTTAAGACCATGAATCAGACGACCTTGAGACGAGACCATGAGTTAAGACCATGAATCAGACGACCTTGAGATGAGACCATGAATCAGACCATGAGTTAAGACCATGAATCAGACGACCTTGAGATGAGAACATGAATCAGACCATGAATCAGACGACCTTGAGTTGAGACCATGAATCAGACCATGAGTTAAGACCATGAATCTGACGACCTTGAGATGAGACCATGAATCAGAGCCATGAGATGAGACACTGAATCAGACCTCGAGATTAGACCAGGGATCGGCGGGAAATGGGCCTCAAAGTGATCCTGGCTTCATCACTGTAGAGTTCAGATCAGATTACACATCAGTTTTATTAGTTTGGAAACTTGATAAGGCCACAGCTTGTCAGGCTCTGAATTACAACCGCTCTCCCCTGTCCGCTGTTTGTTTTCAAAGATAATTGGACATTTGATAGAAAAAAGACATCTCCCCCTCATTAAAAGGGAGTGTAACTCAAAGGCCCTTTCGGTGCTGGCAGAATCTCAAAGAGAAAGACGAAGAGAAGGGCATTTTTAATTCCCCCTCCATCCATCACCGGTGATCGGAGGAACTGTGTGGGAATCTGTCTGCCATTGCTGGCAGCCTCGACTGCGAAAAAAACACAATAAATTCTTTCTTTCTTTCTTTCGTTCTTTCTCTCGTTCTTTCTTTCGTTCGTTCTTTCCCTAGCTGGTCGTGGTTGTCTGGCCCCCGTCGGAGCTGCTCTCTGACCTGCGGGGCTGGGTGGAGAAGGTGGAGAACAGGCTTGGGGAGGAAAGGGTGAAAGCCTTCCAGGCCACAGATGCCTCCCAGCTGGCCGACACCCTACAGCACCTCCAGGTAGCCCTGCCGCCTCCACCACACACCCTCTATATCAGCCTCCTCTAATCACAACATGATCCCCTTTGGTTTGTGTGCATGTATTTTTAAAGATGAGATTAGGTACAATTGAGGAGCTACAGTTTGAGTGTTAATTGTGAGAAATGCCATTGCCATCCGTCAGCTGAGGGATGGTTAAACGTGATGTGAGAATATGTTCCGGTTGTCGGTGCCTGACTCTGTATGAGCCGATTTAGATTTTGAACTGGTCCTGCCTCATTTCTTACCAATCAGGGCATCTCTTCCCTGATTGGTTTCGGGGATCAATCTTGCCTGTCAATTGCTAGCTACACTACATCTGTGTGAATGCATTTCAAAATGTTGGAGTTCTCTCTTCAGCTTTTTTCTGCCTTCTCTCTCACAACTACTATTCTGTATGTTCTGCTGTGGCACCTGAATTTCCATAGTTGGAATTGAAACAGTAACATTTTATTGCCCATCGTCAACAAGGCTTCAAACATCACTTTTCAGATATTGTGTGGGACAATTGTTGTCTTTCACTTACATTGTTTCAAATGCTTGTTTTGTTTGTTTTCAGACTAGTTGTATGTTTTTTTTTTCCTCATCATTCCTCAGGAGCTGAATGTGGGCGTGAGCTGTGGTCAGGTGTTGCTGGACTTCCTGTGGCAGTCTGGGCCGCCAAAAGCAGATCCGGCAGACATCTGCGTGTTCAGTTGGGAACGCACTCTCTTCACCGAGACGATCGGCGAACTCAGCTCGAGCTGGGCGTGCCTACAGGGGGAGCTAATGAGTCAGGTTCGTTTCTCACAGTAAAAACAGCTTTTTCTACTGAATCCACCCACCCTCTATGATCAGACCTTAAGGTCAGCAGTTCCTATGGTTAAATACTGGTTAATGCAGTCAATCTTTCGGATTGGCTGAAAGGATCCCAGCCCGTGTTCCCTGCCATAATAACGTACATCGTCCAACAAAACATAAAAACTACGGCAGCCCACTTGACCGAGCAAAAATCTCGGGATTGATTTGAGGGTTCAGTCCTCGAGTGACAGAACGTTTCCCATAACACAAGCCTTGTCTGGAGTCCAACCAGTCCCATGTTCTTAGTGTAGTATTTGCCTCTGTTCCCCGATAGATCCGCTTGGTGGGAGATATGCATCACATGTGCTCCCACAGAGAAATGCGATTGGGGCGTATTGGTGACTGGCTCGCACGTCAAGCTGCCGAGTTGGAGCGGTGGGATCGCCCCGCCAGTCAAACCGAGGCTCGCAAGGCCCTGCTCGAGTGCCAGGTACACCGCCCTCCCAGCCGCCCGCATGTTAAAGAGGCTTGTCTCTTTCCCTTTCTTTTGGATCTCTATTTCAGTGTTTCTCAACTGGTGGTTCGCGACCCAAAAGTGGTCCAAAGAAAGTGTGCCGTCCAAAAAATGTATAATGCTAAAATAATACATATATTTTTACTTTTACTTTGTTTTTTGTTGCTAAAGTAATGTTCTTTGATTGCAGGGATGAAAATATTGGTTTATTTATTCATGTTTGAAAAGGCATGATCATGATGACATTTTGTCTGTGTGTTTGCTAGGCCAGTTTGAGAAACAAATTTGCCTGGTTTGAAATGTGTGAAAGTGGATTGCGACTTAATGACCATGGGACAATGTGGGATCCAAGGCCAGACCAGTTGGATTCCACTGCTCTATTTGGTTTACACTTTGAATTGCTGAACACCCCTCTCCCCCAAGGCCATTGAGGGGAGAGAAAAGGAGGTGAGGGCAACAGTGCAGGAGCTGCAGGAGCTGCAGGAGCTGCGTGCTTGTGAGCCGGAGGACCCCCAGCAGGAGCAAGAGACACAGCAGCGGCAGGAGAATCCCAGGGACAGTGCGTTTGCTTCACGGGTAGTGGGCGCCACTCAAGCCTGCATGGCGCTGACCCAGAAGGTACTAATGAATAATTGAACCAATGGGCTTTACTGATGCACTTTAAAGAACACGGATTGAGATTTGTGATACTTTCTAAAGTCATTTAAGAACTGGGAAGTTGTGCTACATGTCCTTCCTCTTTTTCCCTTCTCTTCTTTGGGATGTTCCATTATGCTCAGAGTACACAGTCTAATACTAGCCTTTATTTATACAGTGCAGATACATTTCCAAACACACCTTTAAAACCTGGCAAAGTATGAGCCAGGTTTTAAATGTGATTGTCAATGGCGTGGTGTTTACTATAGTGTTGTGAGATGTTTGTATCGTGTGTTATCAATGTGCAGGCGGAGGCTCTTCGACCAGCTCTAGAACGCATCCTGGTTGAGTGGAGTCAATTGGAGACAGATTTGAGCGAAGTCTCCCTCTACACCACCAGGCTGCGCTGTGTCCTGCAGCAGCTGCTGCACACACCTGCATTCTCACCCAAGCAAGTCCAGAAGCAGTTGGAGGAGCTTAAGGTGAACCAAATATATGGTATACCAGTTGGGCTTGTTCATCAGAATGCATCATGTTGGCGATACTCATTTTGAGAGGATTCAATAGAGTTGATGTACTTTTAAATCCTAAATAAACATAAATATTCAGAAATTGGGTGAAACCAAAAACTTCTTCTGCTCTCTGCTCTCTTTGTCTTTACAAGTCATACTAACTCATCCTAACTTTGATCAATGTTTGAATCTGCAAAAAAGTAATGCAAATCCCTCCCTCCACAGCAACTGCAGGAGGGTGCTGGGAAAGGGGTCAAGCTGTGTGTAGCAGTGGACCAATCATATCAGGCTCTGGAAGGAAAAGTCAATGACGTCACAGCCAGGTTACTCAAAGAGCGGATTGAAGGAGAGCAAAGAAGGTCAGCAGCGGGGATAATGTTTAGCAGAATATTTGTAGGGAAATAAAATGTTAATTGAACTCCACAATGGTGTTAAGAAGGAGAAGTTACAGGTTCTTTAAAATCCAACATAGTCATAGCTGCAACTTTTTAACTACTTTTTAGAGAGCTGAATCCAGAGAATCTCATTAAATAATATTGCTGAAAATGCCTTCTGGCAATTATTCCCTCTCTGCCGGTCTGTTTGTTGGTCTGTCTGTGGGTCTGAC
Source organism: Gadus morhua (assembly GCF_902167405.1). Taxonomy (NCBI): domain Eukaryota; kingdom Metazoa; phylum Chordata; class Actinopteri; order Gadiformes; family Gadidae; genus Gadus; species Gadus morhua. The sequence continues at coordinate 13,910,838 of NC_044068.1, forward strand.
CGTCTCTCTCTCTCTCTCTCGGTCTCTGTCTCTGTCTCTGTCTCTGTCTCTCTCTCTCTCTCTCTCTCTCTCTCTCTCTCTCTCTCTCTCTCTCTCTCTCTCTCTCTCTCTCTCTCTCTCTCACACTCTCTCTCTCTCTCCCGCCCCCTCTCTCTCTCTCCCTCCCCTACCTTCCATGCTGATCCTTCTCTCGGTCCCGGTGGCTGCAGGTGGGAGGAGGCGAGGCTGGAGGTGGTGGCGGCCGTCCGGGGGACTGGCCAGACGCTGGCCCTGTGGCAGGGCTACGTGCAGCAGCGCGACAGCTGCACTCTGGCTCTGCAGCAGGCGCGGCTCCAGTGGGAGGAGCCACGGAAGGCCCCTCCCGCCCCACATCGGGTTGCACACACCAGTGGGGGCTCCACCGAGGTGCTCTTGTCTTTCTTTTTGGTTGTTCGATGCTGTCCTTGTTTTGCTCCTGGCTTTATATAACCAGCAAGGAGATTATAACTTCTTGGTCCCCTTGTTTTACTTCGCAAGCACACACACAAACACACACACACCTATATATATAGATATATATATATACAGTATATACCTACCCCCCTACACCTGCCGTGAAGAATGGGAAGCATGCACTTGCAACCAGATGCTAAAAGTATCTAGATGTTCAGTGTTTTGTGACTATTCTGCTCAATGCGCAAAAAAACAATTAACCTTTTCCCGCTGGCATACTTGAATCTGCTACACAGAAACAAGAGATGTTTTTTCCGAGACACATAAATGCTTCTAAAGGCTGCTACACAGAAACAAGAAATGTTTTTTCCGAGACACATAAATGCTTCTAAAGACTGCTACACAGAAACAAGAGATGTTTATTCCGAGACACATAAATGCTTGTAAAGAGAGGCGCATGGTGCAAAAGAAGCCAAAGTAGTCACTGTGCAAGAATAGGAACACCAAATGATTGAAGTATTTACGATGGGCTATGTATGCATCAGAAGTTCATGTGTATTATGAAAAGAAAGGAATGTGATAAATCAAAAGCAGAAGGTTAAAGCTGTGATCTAACATATTTTTTAGTATATATTTTGATTGTATGCAGCAAGAATTGACACTCCCTTGCCTGTAGGCCTTGGATTTTATTTAGTAATGAATCCATATTGGCAGTGTTCTGGGTACTTCTGATGTATGCAGAGCTGTTACCCATCCCCAGTCTCCCAGTGTCAGCTCAGCAGTGATTAACCTCTCAGACAGACCCTCCCTGGCAGCACAGTGGGACAACCGGCCTCGGCCTATTCCATTAGAATGAAAAAATTGCAAGAGTTTGTGTGCCTGATTCATTCATGTTCCTCTGCTTTTCCCCGCCCCCTTTGTGCTATAAATTGCAGGACTTCATTGAGGACTTGCAACGCAGCGGAGGGGATGTGGCGGCGGCCGCACGGCCTTTGATCGCACTACTAGAACCCCTGGCAGCCAATCAGATACAGGCTGAGGTTGCAGTGTTGTCAGGTGACATCCTGCTCATGGTCCAAGCAGTATCCAGAGAGGAGGCCCGCCGGCAGGTAGGAAACCCACATGTCTAACAGACTGGTTTCATTGCTAGTTGGCTTCAATGGTGCTGCTGAAGTTACACAAATTAATGTTACACAAATCGACATTACCTTTACATTACATTACATTAGTACAAATGTTGTACAAATGCTTTTGCAATCACAAAGTTGTGGCCGTGTTTCGATATGTATCTATCAAATGTAAACCCACATTCCTTCTCCGTTTGGAAGGAGGATTTGGAGCTCCACCAGAGATTTTGTCGGGGTTTGGAAGCGGTCGAGCTGCAGACACAGGAACTGGCGAATGGGCCAACCCCGGGAGCACGTCACCTGGAGTCTGCTCAGGTTAGCTTGACTTGGCAACGCAACACCAATACCAACCCGCTTTTCACCATGCCATGAGGCATACGTTCTTCTCTGCAGAATAAAGGCTTATTTTCTTGCACCCCTCGTTCACACACACACACAAAAAAACTCTGTGGTTTTCCCTTCTGCTCTGCACCGTAGAAGACCGTGCAGGATCTCAGCGGCCTGTGCCTGCCCCTCATGGAGCTGAGTGAGCTGAGTGGCCGTGGTCAGAGGGGCCGTGGCGAAGGGGAGCGACTGGGAGTGCTCTGGAGACAATGGGCCGAGGGCCTGACTCACGCGGCTGACATATACCAGTGAGCACGGGTTACATGGGCCGGTTTCTACTCTGGGCTCCTGACAAGGGAAAGTCAGCCCAGTCATTTATACAAATGCCCCTACATTTGCTGTCTTTTAACTTTTTTTGGTCTTCAATTAATGACTTCGATATATATGTATTTTTCTGTCCACTCAGGACTTTTTTCCACTCCTGACCAGTGAGAAATTATTTCTCATTTTAATGTGGGCTTTTAAAGCCTTTCGAGACAGTATTTCTCCTAAAGAACACAATGGGAGTTGTAAGAAACGTTCAGGTGTGATGAATAAATCAACAGGCTGGCGTTTATCTCTTTTGATTTTCTCCCAATGTGTTTGTCGTTTGTGTTGTCTGTCTGTTTACCAGGGAGATGACCATAGCATCCTGTAGTTCACAGAGCTTTCAGCAGAAGTCTGATAGGTTAGCGATCATCCAGGGAGCAGTCAAGGAAGCCTTGGGGACCAGAGACACTGGAAGATCCTCCAGCCTTCTGAAGAGGCTGGCTACACATCAGGTAAGCTACAACTCCCAGACTCTCCTACTTTTATTAAACAATTGTTGAGTAAGGCTGGAGTGGCTATACACCAGGTAAACTACAACTCCCAGACTCTCCTACTCTTATTTAACTGAGTATGGCTGGCTACACACCAGGTAAACTACAACTCCCAGACTCTCCTACTCTTATCACGCTAGTAAGGCTTGCTACACACCATGGATGGTTCTTTGTATGTCATATGAAGAAAACCTAGGAATAAATGTACCATGATAAATGTATATTTATAACGATTTTCAGTGAATTGTGAAATTGTGAAAACTTTCGGTGTGTTGCCTCCAGTAAAAATACACAGTGTCAGGTGATTACATTTTCTGTACAGGTCCAAACAGATCCATTTTTTTTAACAACTAAAACAGGTGCTGCTAACACAAATTATTCTTCTTTATTTAGCTGAGAGCAGCAGTAGAGACTCCGAGCCAAAGTAGACACCTGGAAAATGATCCAGAGATTGAGATTTGAGCACATGCTAAGATTGATAAACACCAGAGTGGATTTCAGCCAAAGCCCCAGCACTAAACTTTGGATTCCCTACTGTCTGGAGTTGTACCAAAACAACTAATCTGCCAATCTCTCCTCTGTGTATATCTTTATGTGTATGTGTGTGTGTGTCTGTGTGTGTATGTGTGTGTTCTACACTAACCGTCTGCAGAGGCTTGTCGTTGAACTGGTAACTGGCCAGTGGCTCCTGGGGGCCCTTTTCAGGGACTCTGTCGGCCTCCAGACAAACACCACAGAAGAAGAAAGGTAAACAAGGCTAACGATTGAGTCCACAAAATCACAATGCATATTTTTTTCTGGTTTCCAAGCGACTACACAGACAGCGACCACACTACTCATATTTGTGAGTTTATGTTTAAGGAAAGGAAAAAACTCATTTATTTTAGATTAACATAATTCAACATTGTGATAAAGTAGGTTACATGCAAGTTCTATGGATGATCCTGGTCCAAATCTTGGCATAATGCACAAGGGTGTAAAAACAGATCAAATAGTATCAAATAAATGAAATAGTTTTTCCGTAGTATTAGGCATTGTATTGAACTTTAGTGTACTCTGTAGTATTTGTTCAGCCAAGACTGATTTTTGATATCGTGTGCACACAGGGCACAGTTAACTTAAGGCACAGGTACAGAGTTAACTTTCTTAGATGCTTAAGAGATAATGTACAGAAATCAAATTAATAAGTCCCATTTACTTTGCAGTAAATTCACTCTGGGCTTGTATGTAGTAAACTTTAAAGTAATCCAGAAATGTGTTAGCTATGGAGAACAGCATAAGGACAGGAGAGGGATACATTTTCAGAAAAGGTATCAGCAGAATCAATTAATAAACATAAAGGCAGACTGCAGTGAAACCATTCATCTGCCATCTTTTTAACGTTTACCATAACGTTTTATCAGGGAGGAATACATTTTTGGAAAGTATGCAACAATTAATCACTTAGCCACATGGGTGAATAAACATCAACCCTTCCTCTACTATGATTGAGGCGAATTTAAAACGCAAAATCAGAGATTAAACGGAGCCAATATATTTGACAAACAGAACAGGTGTTTTTCAATTTTCGTTTTTTTGATGGGTTTTCTGGGTTCCCAACATAGAGCCACTGGAAACCCAAATCCACAATGTCTCCCCATAATGACAAATCATCTCACAGTTAAAAACGAAACAATCACCAAATACCATTACTACGTACAGATACATTTATATTCTTATGCTCTGCAGTTCATTTCTGTTATCAACTGTACCCAACCATGGAAGATTATGAAAGAAGTTAAGCTAATTAGTTTTTTAATCACTCGGATAGGTTTGGTAATGGAGAATCTCTTAAGGATTATTTGGATAGCAAAGGATTTTTGGCTATTTTTGGAATGCAAGGAATGGGGTCAACAGGAACCAGTATGTTGATTTGAAGGATGCGTGGATTGGTCAAGCTTCTGCATTAAGCATGATTTTTAGAGTTGAGATTTGCACATTTCTGTCTGGAATAGAGTGAATGCTACATATTAGGTATTCCTAGTTTATTCATATCAAAGATAAGGGTTGTTTGGACAAGAAAATGTTAATTAGGGTCCAAAGAGGATTACCCAAATGTTTATTTGATTAAAGATAAAAGCCAGTAAAAGGATGTGAATAAATTGAAAAAGATTCATACCAGAGGCTTACATTTTGATGCATCTTTACAATCAAGCAAATATGATTATCACAGAGTACACTGGTCATTTTATTATAATGGGTGTTTTGGAAAAGCTCCTTATTAACGTAATTACTCATAGGGGACTACTTCTTTATAATACATTCATTTTGGCAGAGGCCTTCAGACACATTATCCAAAGGGAACTACAGTGAATGAATTTTAGATACATACATTAATGAGCTCGTCGGAGTTGGGCATCTTGCTCAAGTGTGCATACAGGTTGACTGTGGACACTGGGGATTCTGTCTGTGACCGCAAACACGGGTTGACTCGTACACACACACACACACACACACACACACACACACACACACACACACACACACACACACACACACACACATACACACACACACACACACGCACACGCACACACACACGCACACGCGCGCGCTCGCTCGCTCGCTGGCAAACACGCAAACACACATGCAAACATACACACAGCCTCACAAACACAATCACACACACGCACATACACATTACTGTCTGATATATCCTAAATACTGACTACCCGACAACCTTGTGAGGCCACAGTTGAGTCCCCACCAACACTCCCCCCTCCCCCCCCCCCCCCCCCCCAGGGTGGAGCTCCTGACCAGCCTGGGCCGGCTGAGGGAGGGCTGGCAGCGTGGCTGTGTGGCCGGGGCTGCAGAGCGCAGGGCCCGGCTGGGGGAGGAGCTCTCCCTCTGGAGGGGCTACCAGCAGCGGTCCAGGCTGCTCTGGAGGGTCCTTAGGTCCCCCCAGCCCGACCCCCAGCCCGACCCCGGCGGGGGGACGCCCTGCACGCTGCGGCGGCTACGGCGCGCCCACGACGGCTACAAGGTTAGCCCCCAAGAACCTTTGTTCTATGTTGAGCCTCAGACTCTTTCCATTTGATGTCGTATCCAAGGGGGTGCTTTCGGCCTTCTGAGCAGCCTGATGTCCGACACTAAAGGGCTGCTTGTGTCAGACAGGTGTAGTGGTTCTTTAAACAAGGAGTATGGGAGCATATTATGAGCCACCAGAATCCAAACTCAACTCAACCTCAGGGAATGCGCCAACAATGTGACATACAATGTGACGCACGCATCGGATGACACTTGTGGTCCCTTGTCATGGTTTGTATGGCCCATCCCTGATCTCAAATTATTTCATCCAATCAGGAACAGAAACTCTTCTTATTTTTTCGTGCAGTTTCTCATCTATAAATATACATATATATAGATAGATGGATGGATAGCAGGCGCGTGCCGTCCATATGGGCGGGTGGGGCAGTGCACTACTACAACTACTACTAAGTATGCTCCCAAAAAATAGTTCCTCAGTAAATCATTACTCCAAGTCTATTATTAATAATGCATATAAAAAAAACTATAAATTGTGGGTATGGTCATCATTCTCAGTAGTTTCTGCCCCACTGAAATTTAGGGTCACCGCACACTACTGATGGATAGATAGAATGACTTAAAAACTAAAGCGAGTGTTTTCAGTGTCCGTTTACTTTTGAATATGCAGCAAAAGGAAGCAGCAGTAGAGTAGGAGTAATTGCATATTCAAGAATAACCTAGAGGTGTGTCGTTTTTGTTTGTTTCCCAGCGGCTGGAGGAAACCATGGCCACACACGGCCCTGTTTACGGGCAGACCCTCGAGGTGGGGAGAAGGCTGTGTGCGTCCACAACAACATCAACAGAGCCTGCTGATCACGGACAACTATTCCAAGAGCTCCGGTGTCTGGAGGAGGCGTGGGAGCAGACCAGCACCCTGCTGGGAAGGAGAACGGCCCTGGTTAACACTGTGCTTCAGGTACACACCGCGCGGACATGCACCTGCATATTGCACACCGATCTATACAGGCCGAGGACACCAACATCTCCCAGTCTATAGAAACTGTGCATAGAGCGATGCAAGAGCAAGCTTTGTCTGAAGAAAAGAGTGCAGGGTAGTTGTATGATAAGAACACAAGGTTAATAGAACGCACGTTATTTTTTGAACGTAGGGTTAGTGCATTATAGTGTCATCTTTGAGATACAGGCATACAGCATCTCAACAAAGGGCACAAATCCGGTCTTGAATGATGTTTGTTTTCGCACACCACTTCAAGCAAGGCCAGCCGTTCCAACGTCACGGTACCGCACGTCAGCCCGTCCGGCGCTGTTGGCCGTTAGTGGTGCGAGGTAGCCAGCGGTTGATCCAGCAACCCTTCAGTTGCAAAACTGTGTACACCGGGCAGCTTCACGCATCGTAAATTCAGCCATTAAATCGCCGTGCGATCGCTGCGCCAGACACGGCTTTCCATTAGCCCCATTTGTTCTACCCCACTGGTGTCCAGTGTAATAAAACAAAAGGATAATAACTCGTAAATACATTAATGGTGTGTGTGTTCCCCGGACTCCCGAGGAAGGACCGGGCATTCAGTGGCAGAGCTGGTTTCGGTGGGGAGGGAGGGTAACTAAACAAATAGGAAACGGGTTTCCATTTGACCCTCCTACCCTCCGCTATGTCAGTGATGTGTTGGTCTCTGCCTGTTGTGTATACGTATATTGTGTATGTGTTGTGTGTGTCTGAGATGGCCATTGTGGGTGACCCATATCCAAAAGCTGAGTTCCCGCAAAAACACTCCCATGCACACACATACATTAAAAGAACCCAGCCTGGGGAGGATCAAACTGTTGGCACTAATCTCACCATGATCTAGATCCGAGAGGCCGTGTGGTCCCCGGTCTCCGTGGAAACGGTCTGTTTATTACCATGGCATGTCGTTCCAGACCTGTGTGTGTGGTGACGGTGGACGTTGTGGTCACATGACGAGGAAGAAATATGAAGTGGCCTATCTTACAATACGTCAGGGTTCATGTGTGCATGGTGTGGCCAAAGTGCGCGTGTGTAGGGTATGAATGAACAAAAGGGTTAGCACACTCCGTATCTAGAGGCCTTAATATAATGAATTTGAAAAATCGAGGTCGCAGAAATACAAACATTCTCAAAACAAAAAAACACACCCATCCACATGACAACCCATCCAGGGAACTGTTCTCGTATCGTTGTACTTCGGTCCACTTTCCATTACATAATCCCAACCTCACAGGCCCCCCCGCCCACGTGGGTCAGGCCTGACTTTTGTTGACCCGTCCATGGGGGCGCTCCTGGAGGCAGGATTTATAGTGGACTCTGTTCAAACAGGATCAGGGGACTGGCCCATCTCTCTGTGCTAACACCCTGCATTACAGTCCTACATGGGGCCCACATGAAGGAACGCTGGAGCTAGCTGGGAAACAAGTGATCTAGTGATGGATTCAAATTAGTTCTATCATTGGTACTTTGAAAAACAACAACTAACTATTTGCATCCCCTCCACCCCCCTCCCGTATACATTATTCTACTTCCTCGATTTTATAACAAATATCTATCATGAATTGCAGCATTATTATGGGTTTATAATAACTTTATAAATTATCTTACAAAACATTATTGATTTTTCTTGAATTATTTATAACTGATTATAAATAGTGTACTATGATTATTTATGAATGAATAATGCTTCATTAATAAGGAATCTGGCAGCACACTATTTGATAATAATGCGCCGATATCCTTGCTACATGAGGGTGGACTTTGTGCTTTCATAAAAGGCTTTCAGGCTGCGGATTATTGTAGAGGGATTTTATTATGATAAATAATCTGTTGAGGCAAAATATGGTCATGTGTTTACTAAGACACATTGTAATGTGACAACAATGTCCCATTATTATTATGACACATTTCCTCCGTCTCTTCAGGAATGGTCGCTGTTTGGGGACAAGTTGGTCGTCTGTGGGCGTCAGCTTGATGACCTGAAGCAGAGCCTGGAGCAGCCAATGGGGAGCGAGGATCCTGAGGTGGTAGAGAGGCTACTCAGGGTGAGTTGTGTGTTTGTGTTTGTGTCTTCCCTGTATGGGCGTGTGTGTCTGCCCGCATGGGAGTGTGTGGATGTTTGTCAGGCCCTACAATAACTTATAAATAATAAATAATAAAATAATAATAAATAATCTTTCAAGACAATCAAGACAATGTTATCATTTGAATATTTTTATCCTTACATTTTACTATTTAATGGAGACCTGTTGGATGGGGAGGGAGGGTTTGCAAAAGGGTTGTTTGTACTTGTATTTTTGTTTTTCAGTTCGGTCTTGTCAAAGTCTTCCTGTCTTGTTATTTGATGTTTTTTTTGTCTGTTTATAATGGAAAAAAATAAAAAGTAGATCACAAAAAACGAATCTTTCAAGTAGCAAGTGACTCTGTTCCGACACCATTGCCAATAAGCGCCATTGTTCCCATAGATCATAACGGTGTCGCCACGGACACCCAGTTCGTAACATTAGTAATAAAACAAATGCAAGAGTTTTCATCATCAGTGGCCCATAGGCTCCATCATCAGTGTGTTATCTTTCGGAGATCGAGAGTGACTTAACACCTTTTATAAAACCTTAACACCTTTTATAAAAACAAAAATATTTGAGTGCATAATTTAGAGAGAATGGGATTCAGCAGCCAATCAGAACACTGGCCCTTTAGCCGCCACTCTCTCCAACCCCCTACCCCTTCTATAGGCCCCCCAACTTACACAATAGAGTTACTCTATTATCATGTCAGGACCCCCCTCCCCCCAGGTGCCCCTCACCCCCTGTCTCTTCGCCGCCTCCCCCTTTCACTGCCCACTCCGCTTGGCCCCAGTACCTCCCCCCCCCCCCCCCTCTCTCTCTCTTTCTCATGCGCTCTCTCTCTCAACCGCCCTTTAATCCAACTGGTCAAGAGCAAAGAGAGAGAGACACAGACACACACAGAGAGAGAGAGAGAGAGAGAGATAGAGAAAAGTTAGTGAGTGAGAAAGGAACGGGACGGCCCACACACACACGGGGGACTGAGCGGTGTGAACGTGTGTAACGCGTCGTTGTGTGCGTCCGTGTGTGCGTGTGCGCTATGCAGGAGAGCGAGGTGTCTCTGGGGCGCGCGTGCACGGCCCTGACGGAGCTGGACGGCGCCAAGACGGAGCTGTGGCGCTGCGTGGCGGCCGGCGACACGGCGCTGCTGGAGGGACAGCTGCAGCTGCTGCACCAGCAGTGGGAGGAACTCTGCACCAAGGTGAGAGAGAGAGAGAGAGAGGGGGAGAGGGGGAGAGGGGGAGAGAGAGAGAGGGAGGGAGGGAGGGAGAGATACAGGGAGAGAGCTGTACAACTTTAACATCACCGACTGCCTGAAGTTTGGAATAGCCATGATGGTGATGATGAAGGCAACACAACTAGGTCATGTGCTGATGAGAGTGAAGCATTCTGAAACTGAGAGAGAGAGAGAGAGAGAGAAAGAGTGAGGGAGAGCGAGAAAAAAACGTGCATCACAGATACAAAGGTCATTGGCCCACAAATGCAACCGTTTGTTAAAGAAATATAGTGTTTGGGTTTAACATGGGTTTAAAATGCGTATTTTTACGATTGTAATGTTGCTTTTCTAATTTTTAATCGTTGAGATGGGAGTGAGCAATCCTGACTCAAACTCCAGAGACTGAGACACCAGTGCTCTGAGGAACAGGCACTGCCTTGACCAATGCTTGCAAGTGTACCCTAAACTTTTTTTGTTAGTGAATTTAGAAAAAGCACACGGAGAAAGGCGGGTTGAGTGAAATCTTTTGAATGAATGAGAGTGAGAGAAAGAGGCATTTGTGGGGGGAGAGAGATAAAATATATACAGAGGAAAGAGTACCAAAATGAGTGCGCTGGTGTGCAGGGAAAGGAGTTTAAGAGATAAAGAGAGAGAATGAAGCGGAGGAAAGTTGTTACCAGTGGTGGCTTGGCTATGGCTGGCAGCCCAATAGGCAGCAGCTGCACCGCTGGGGTCAGACCTATTCATTCACACACACACACACACACACACACACACACACACACACACACACACACACACACACACACACACACACACACACACACACACACACACACACACACACACACACACACGCGCGCGCACACGCACACGCACAAAGGTCAAAGGTAATTGGAGTTATTACGTCTGGATTTCTGTTCCATTTGGGAAATAAACTCAATGCAATTAAACTAAATTGCAAAGAGTTGGCTGTTACGTTTTTTTAAGCATCTGTGTTTTGTTGTCTTCAATTGCTCTACATGGTTAAAGCTACAATTTGGAGAAATCTGCATGAGTGAGTTCGATTTTGTATGTTTACTACTGAAAACATCCAAACTCTCCAAGCCTTCAGGCCTCCCTCCAAAGACACTCCCCTAAAAGACATGACTAGCTCGTTAGCTTGAGCATTATGTATGCCTAAACTTGTTGAATACTCAGGTCATGAACAATGAGCACACAGGCAGAGTGCACGCAGGTAGACTGTGAGGTAGATAGGCGGGTTGGCCATCCAGCCCTTTCATTCGGCCCAACTGAAATGATTAGACAGGCTTATAACAGGCCTGCGACACCCACAGATAAGATCTTTTGTCAGAGCATTTGATTCATTGTAAGGAGAGATTGTCAACAAGTATAACAAAAGAAAATCTAAACTAGATACCAAGCTTTTTGAATCTTGAATCTTGAAACTAAACAGCCAAGCTTTAAGGTTCAATGTTTATTTAAGTCTGTTGGCCTTTGTGTTCGGCTTGTGTTTGTGTTTGCTTGTGTTGATGAGTATCCCTCATCTCAATGATGTTTTGCCTTGTTTCCATGAACAAATTACATTTTCAACTTTTCCTGTCAAGTGCATTCTGCAAAAGAAACCTATTCGACCCTCTCTGAACATACCGGATTTGAACCCATTTTGTAGTCGATAAAAGATCCGTTATTGTCGAGGGTCAATCTCTTCACAGAGGCTCATTCTCCAGCCTGAAATGCCCATTGAGACTGGGGAAGACATTAACTGGAGTGATCAGTGCGATACAACATTTCTTTGCTTGAAACTCGTCTTCAATTTGTTGGTTTATGTCTGCTTTATGTGAAATACCATTGCCCACTTGTTGATGGGGTGGAACTGATGGGATGCTTCTGCCGTTATGTAAGGCCTCAAATTAATGACAGTCACAGCTTGACTTGTTTGCTTCCGCCCTGCCTCAATTCTTCAGCAGCAAACCGGCCACAGACTATAACATCGTGCGAAAGACACCTTAATTACTATATGTCCGTTGCCAAGGAAAAGTTTCTTCTTCAGGCAAGCACTGACAAAACCGAGCGGACGGAACCCAAATGAGCTAAGTTCCCAATCTCAATGCAGTAAAATAAGGTAAATAAATGTATTCTTGAAAGACATACACAAATAGATAACGTTAACATCGTTAACATTTGAATATATCAGTAAATAAAGTTTTTGGGCTACAACCGATTAATTAAATGAATGTCCGGCTACCATTCATTAGCTTTTTGTGGTTTGGGTGAGTGCGTCATTCGAAAATCTAAACCCCCCTGCATCTCTCCGTTTAGCTAACAGGTTGCATATTACGGGGGGGGGGGAGGGGGGGGGCAGCCGGCCAGAGGAATGGGCCCGGGGAACAGATGGCTGTGGCTAAAGGTTCACTGAGGACACACTCTATTGTTGTGGAGAGGAGTACCAGCCCTCGCCGCCACAATGGACCCCGAACACACACATGTTTCCCCCCGCCACTCCCCCTTAAAAAAAAAAGGGTGGCAGCGTTACATTTTAAACCACACACACACACAGTGGGCTTCATGAAACGCAAATAAATGCCACAGAACAGTAAAATACGGCCGCCTCTGACAAAGCCAATGTTGTCCCACTAAACCCTCTGACCCACGGGGTGGTGTATCGGCAGTCATCAAGCTGTCGCCGGGAGAACTGAGCCTGCTCCCCTCGTTGGAATAACACCCCATACGCCAACAGTCGATCTAGTTGATTATGCAATGGAGATTAAAAGATGGGCATGGAGATAATGGGTTTATGATGCTCTCTTTATTACCTTTTCCTAAAATACAGGAAAGGCTTTGCATATATCCCTATATATCTATGTATCTATAGATATTACATATGTGTAGCAAGGTCCATGCTACGCGCCACCTAGGGGACTTTTACTGGGCTTCTCCAGACTCGCAGGGTGGTGATGTTTGGATCCGCAAATAAACGTCTAAATCTGCTTTCGCTACCCCATACAATTTCCACATGTTGCTTTGTTGTTGAAACTCTGAGACAATGAGGAAGAGAAACCCGACCATGAGCCTCCACAGTGCCTCGTTTGGTTCATCAACTTGGCCCCCCTCCCTCTGACCCTCCACCAGGTGTCGTCGCGCAGGCAGGAGATCACGGACCGCCTGGACGCCTGGACCCTCTTCAACGACAAGAACAAGGAGCTGTGTGACTGGCTGACGGGCATGGAGGGCAAGGTGCTCCACCACGACGGGGAGGTGGGCATCCAGGAGATGGTGGAGAAGCTCAAGAAGGTAAGCCGTCTCAATCACTTCCGGCCCACAAAGAGGAGGAAAGCTGATTTCACATGCGCACACTTAAGGGCTTATTATGGTCCCTCGTCGACGCAACGCAAGGGGGTTTACGGACCCATTGAGTCCTTGAGGACCCTCCTTGCGTCCACCGTGTCGTGCGCCTCCCAAAAATGGTGGCCTTGCGTCAGCGCTGTGATTGGTCTGCTCACTAAAACCCGACCCAGAACCAAAAATGGTTCACGACTGCGTTGAAGCGTCTACGTGGTCCTTGCATTGCGTCGACATGGAACCATAATCAGCCTTTTAAAAACATCGAGAAATATCTGTTTGGATCCAAAGCCGGAAATCTGCCCGTTTGCAAGGTGGGGGTCCTGCTCGGTTTATGGGGCATCTTCTGGATTTAGTAAATTTCTAGCACTTATGTATTGGATTCAACCAGAGCATTTTTGCATCGTGATTATTATCAGCAGGCTTTTCACAAGGCATATACAGTAATATTAATATTCTCGTATACAGTCAAGCAATTAGGTCAACATTTTCATACTTAATGAGCCTATTCAAGGCCCAATATGTGAGTGGCCTGACGTGCACAGTGTTATCCACGTCATCCATCCTCTTTGTCCATCCTTCTGTTGGTGTCCAAACGGTTTCCTCCTGACGACAGAGCGGCTTTTGTGCGGGACCAGCACATTGTGACCTATGTTCAGCACCACACAGAAGTAGCCAATTATTGGTTTGGGCGCTCATGTTTTTCTGTTTAAGAACGCGTACTGGGAGCAGATGAAGGCCCTCCACAATGGCCTGCATTATTCTGAAAGCTTCGCTCCCTCCCACTGCCTTTTCACACAGCCCCACCGTAAAGTGCTTTGAAGGGCTGTGTTTTGGAAAAGTCCAAAAATACCAACATATCCTCATTTGTATTTCAAGAAAAAGAAACAGAAAACACTCCTGCTTTATTCCAAGCTCTGTGGACCCACTTTAGACCCACCTTGAGGCTACCAGCGGGTTGGCTGGTAGCATCAAGGTGGTTGGTTCGATCCCCAGCTCCTCCTAGCTGAGTGTCGAGGTGTCCTTGAGCAAGGCACCTAACCCTAACTGCTCCCGACGAGCTGGCTGTCGCCTTGCATGGTTGACTCCGCCGTCGGTGTGTGAAAGTGTGCGTGGATGGTGAATGTGAGGCAATATTGTAAAGCGCTTTGGGTGGTCAATGGTTAGAAAAGCGCTATATAAATGCAGTGCATTTACATTTACATTTACCGGTGCGTCCTTCTGTCCTGTTTCTGTGTTTGGCTCAGGACTGCATGGAGGAGATGAACTTGTTCAGCGAGAACAAGAAGCACCTGCAGCAGCTGGGCGAGACACTGCTGCAGGCCAGCGGGCAGGCCCAGCACGGCACGCTCCACAGCAGTCTGCAGGAGGTCAACCAGCGCTGGCACAAGCTCTTCCACAGCATCCAGACCAGGTGAGCGTCTGGGAGGCCGCCACAGGAAGTAGGAGCCGGTAGAAGCTGTTCTGCGTGTGTGTGCCGTGCTTTGCGCTAACTTATGATCTCGTGCACTTCACCTCTGGTCCTCCAAGAGACACACCTCTCACAGCAGCCAGTTTGTTCCAGAGGGCAACGCGACGCTTTGATAGGCCAGAGTGTTATTGTTGCTGATGCAATGAGACAATACAAACCCAGCTGTTCAAACTGCGGCCTGGTAAGCACCAGTGTTGCAGCTGTCTTGTCTGACTGCGTGGCGTCTCTGGCCAGAACCAAGGACTATAGGTTAAGCTACTGCGTTCTGCATGCTGTTGCTGCACCCAGCCCCCTCCCCCCTAATATCTCCCCCCTGACAGATGGACGACCCCGTGGAACAGCTGAGGGATTTTGTGTCACTTTAACCCCCCCCCCCCACCCCCACCCCCACCCCCACCCATATATTCAGTGTGTCAATCTGACTCAGACGTTGTCTATGAGAGGTGAATCATAGCCAAGGTCATGAAACCGCACTGGACTGTCCTGAGCTGTAGGGGGAACCATACTGAACTACACTGAACTGAGGGCAGTGCTGAGCTGTTTAGCCTGGCTGTCTGTCTCTCTGTCTGGCGGGCTGGCAGGCTGTGTGTGTGTGTGTGTGTGTGTGTGTGTGTGTGTGTGTGTGTGTGTGTGTGTGTGTGTGTCCGTGTATGTTATGGAAAGCCCAAAGTCTTCCTATCCATCTAGCTGAATGCTGCTGCCACTGACACCTCATTGAATTCAGACGTCGCCCGCAATGCTCGCTCACAACAACCGAGACACCCTGACTCCAGCTCAGACGTGCACTCTGTGCCAGCATCACAGTGAGAGGCGTTTCAGTGGTCGCATCGCACTGAGAATCTGTTCACTGTCATACTCCCTAAAGCTCCTATACATCTCCACGGTCAATAATAGGATCACAGGAGCATTCTTAAATGGTAAATGGTTATTTGACGTTGAGAATGATTAAATTATTGTATTACTCTATCGATAAATAGTACAGATAAAATATGGTTACATTATATTGTCATGATGTTCAATAATTGGAAGGCAAGAGGCACGGACACGATCCAGTACCGGGAGAACACACCCCCGTCACACTGAGACTAGTAAGGAGCTCTCCAAGGTTAGACCTGTTGTTCCGCTCCCACATCCATGGCAGGGTCTAGAGAGCCCTGCCCCCACCCCCCGCACCCAGCCCCCCACCCCACAGCCGACACACTCCAGCCACACGAGAGCCAAGAGTCCAGGCATAGAAGCGCTGCCATGGAAACGTCTTTCAGCGCTCGTCTTCGGTGTGCGGCGGCGGGGGTCATTACAGCCAGGCAACTCTGGGGCGCCGCCGGCGCCCCGTGGCTCTGACACTGGGCTCCCCTGGCCTTCCCTGAGCCTCCACTCTGATCCTCCTCCACCTCTTTGTCGGCTCGCTGCTCTCCTCTTGCCCTCCGACATGCAAGGGGTTGCAGGGAACCTGTGAATGCGAAAAGATCTATTACCACTATGTTTACACATAGGTATATGGTTTGCACATTATTCACATTACTGGCACGAGATAAGACGGTAGTTCCCAAATGTGGGGGACGCAACGGCAAGTACAGGACACTAGTAACAATTAAATAGATGCACACAAAACCTAAACAATATAAATACATAAAATACATCTATGATAACAATATGAGTAGTACTATGTTAATGTTAGTGCAAAAAAAACGAGCCAGTTAAAGTTGACATGATGACAGTATTCACAGGATATGTCAATCATGTTATAACTAAACATGCTTCATTGTCTTATGACCCCATCGTCCACATGTTGAATTATTCCTGCTGAATCACTCCACATGGGTGACTGGCCCAGCCTTTGTGTCTTTGTGACGGTCCCCTGTGGGTGACTGGCCTTTGTTGGACCTGAGAGAGAGAGAGAGAGAGAGAGAGAGAGAGAGAGAGAGAGAGAGAGAGAGAGAGAGAGAGAGAGAGAGAGAGAGAGAGAGAGAGAGAGAGAGAGAGAGAGAGAGAGAGAGAGAGAGAGAGAGAGAGAGAGAGAGAGAGAGCTAACCCAGCTAACCCAAAGACAGATCTTTTTTTAATGGTCTCTTTGCAGCCACAAGTATAACATCCCCCCCCCCATCCAACCTCATTAAGATCCGATTCCCTCCCTCCTCCCAGTCCCTTACACACTTCTTTCAGAGACACACTCACACACGTGCGTACATCTTAAAGTAATCCTGCCGTTCAGGAGCGTCAGGAGTGAACCAGAAGCCTTTGGCTCCGGCCCCACCTCTTTTGGATTGTACTTCTGCTCTTCATCTCTTCTATGGCGAGGAGCCTCTCTCCTTTCAGCTCTGACCAAGGCACCCTATTGAATGGATAAATGACCTCAAACCCCCAAACAGGGGGGCACGCTTCATTCCCTCTCCAGCAGCATAGAGGGGCCTATAGAGTCTTTGTCATCCTACCCCCCTTCCCGTTTCTAATACTTGTAGGGTCTCTGGTGGGGAGGGGGGAGGGCTGTGGTGTCTGGTTCAGTCGCCATGGCGACTTTTGAAGTTGTGGTGTTGGACACCTGTGCTTGGGGGGGGGTATGTATAAGCTATAGATGAACAGAGAGGAATACTTTGTTGATTATGAAGTGCTGGAGGAGGTGAGTGCGTCATAGCGCGCGTGTGTGTGTGTGTGTGTGTGTGTGTGTGTGTGTGTGTGTGTGTGTGTGTGTGACCCTGCAGGGTGAGGAAGCTGAAGGAGACGCTGACGACGGTGCAGCAGCTGGATAAGAACATGAGCAGCCTGCGCTCCTGGCTGTCCCGCGTGGAGGCCCAGCTGTACCGGCCCGTCTCCTACAGCGTCTGCCACCACCAGGAGGTCCAGCACCGGCTCGCCGAGAACCAGGTCCGCCCCTCTCCGGGGGAGGGATGGCCTCCTCTAGCCTTCTCCCTTTCTTTCTTGCTTTCTCTCTTTTCTTCTTACTTTGTTTCTTTCTTGCTCTCCCTTTTTCTTTCTTTCTTTCTTTCTTTCTTTCTTTCTTTCTTTCTTTCTTTCTTTCTTTCTTTCTTTCTTATTTTTTCCTTTTTTATTTACCTCAGTCTTTCCTTCTTCCTTGCTCTCTCGCTCGTTCCCCCTGTCCTCCCTTCTCTCTCTCTGTCTTCCTCATCTACACTCTCTCTCTCTCTGTCTGTTATGGATTAATTATTCATAGCCACCCATTCTTTTGTTTTATTTGGGAAGAGATAGTCGTGTCATCAGGGCTGGCCACCGCGCCACACTGCACACTGCACACTGCAGGCGTGAGTGTGAGTGTGAGTGTGTGTGTGTGTGTGTGTGTGTGTGTGTGTGTGTGTGTGTGTGTGTGTGTGTGTGTGTGTGTGTGTGTGTGTGTGTATCTCTGACTCTGTGTACGTGAGAGATGTCATGCCCGTCCGCCTGTCCGTCCCCCTCCCTGCAGGAGCTCCAGCGGGACATCGAGCAGCACATGGAGGGCGTGGCGTCGGTGCTCAGCCTGTGTGACGTGCTGCAGGGGGACGAGGACGCCGAGGGCGAGGGGGACTCCCTGCTGGAGACCAGCCGCAGCCTGGACCAGCGCTGGAGGGCCATCTGCGCCCTGGCCCTGGACCGCAGGCTCAGGTGAGAGGGGGTCTGGGTCTGGGACTGGGTCAGGGTCTGGGTCTGGGACTGGGTCTGGGACTGGGACCGGGACTGAGACTGGGACTGGGACTGGGACTTGGTCTGGGTCTGGGACTGGAACAGGGTCTGGGACCCGGACTGGGACTGGGTCTGGGCCTGGGTCTGGGTCTGGGACTGGAACAGGGTCTGGGACTGGAACAGGGTCTGGGTCTGGGACTGGGACTGGGTCTGGGACTGGGTCTGGGTCTGGAACAGGGTCTGGGTCTGGGTCTGGGTCTGGGACTGGTCATAGGTCGTGGTGTGGGTCTTGTTGTGTTTGTGCATCTCTCTGTCATACGTGTCCTCAGAAGCAGAGAGCTGCATGCTTGAGCATTAATGGGTTTACTTCAAAAGCAGACCCTTTTTTTCTGGATGCTTCAGATTTAATTTGCTTACCTAAATGTCTGACCTATTTCTATGCAGGCTGGGTTTGAATTTTTTTCTTGAATAAACATCCTAAAACATCTTATATCTTATCACTCATTTCACTAGCATTCAATATATAATTTTTACCATTGGCCTAAGATTTTAAATACAGGATTAGTTTAAATATTTTGTTTATTACACTGGAACTGATTCTGATGTCCGTATAGTTGCACCCAGCGTCCAAACCGATTTAGACCAATGAGCAGCCATGGCTGTGTCTCGCTGACTCTGAGTCATCTTGCGTGTGCGTGTAGGATCGAGGAGACATGGAGGCTGTGGGGTAAATTCCTTGACGACTACGCACGCTTTGAAGATTGGCTCAAGATGGCGGAGCGCACGGCCGCCAAGCCCAACTCCACCGACGTCCTGTACACGGTCGCCAAGCAGGAGCTCAAGAAGTTTGAGGTCAGTGGAGGGGGACGCTAACAGGGAACCGGTCTTGTCAGTGCGGACATAGACGCAACAACACCGTACATCTGTTCATCAAACACGGTATTGAATTACCAACAGAAAGCCCTTTGAAAAGAGAAGCATTTCCTTTTACTAACAGTGAACTGGCAGTAGTAAAATGAAGAACATGAAATGAAATGAAATGAAATGACACAACACATACAACTTTTATGTTTCTATTAGAATCAATGAGACTCAATTACGAAAAGAATGAACTATATTTGTGTGTTACTTTGCTTGGCTTACGGCCCTACTCTTCGGCGGCGGCTTGAACTCTCTTGAACTCGTGGCACAGTCACCCAGTCACACGTCATAACACGCTTCTCTGTTTCCACGCGTGGGCGGTCAGTCATTTGGAACGTTAAAGCACACCGTCTCACTCATCTGCTTCGGTTTGGTGGAAAGCATCCTCACCCAAATGTCTGTTGACTCCCCCCCCCCCCCCCCCCCCCCCCCGCTCCTCTCCAGAGTTTCCAGAGGCAGGTGAACGAGCGGCTGACCCAGCTGGAGCTGGTCAACAGCCAGTACCGCCGGCTGGCCAGGGAGAACCGCACCGACCGGGCCAGCCAGCTCAGGGCCATGGTGCACCAGGGCAACCAGCGCTGGGACAGCCTGCACCGCAGAGTGGCCGCCATCCTGCGCCGGCTCAAGGTACACACACACACACGCACACACACACACACACACAGACACAGACACACACACACACACACACAGATACACACACAGGCGCGCAGATACAGACAGAAACACCGACGCACACACACACACACACGGATACAGACACAGACACAGATGCACAGATACACACACACACGCAGACACAGACGCACGCACACACACTCACACACAGATACAGATACAGATACAGACACCGATACACATGCAGACACAGACCCAGACACACACAAAGACACACACACAGATACACACACAGACACGCACGCACAAGCACACAGACGCACATGCACATGAACACACACACACAAACACACACAGACACACACACACAAACACACGCACTTTCGTTGGAAAACCTAAAGAGCGCAGATTTCGGTAGTTGTAGCGCCACCCAAAAAAAACAAGTTGAATCATGTTGTTTTGGATGTGAGGAAACACACAGAGGGTGTGTGTACCGGGGCTGCTGCAGAGGACTTCTGTCCCTGCGGGGGCATCTGATTTTGACTTCAGGGGAATTTACCCTACTACGCTTCCACATGGAAACTAATAAACCACAAGATGAGAAGGCTCTGCTATTGATATTAGGGCCACGACAGCACAATAACACATTCTGTGTTTCCAAGTAGGTTCACTCAATGTGATAGAGCGGTGTTATGACACCCAGATGTTGCATGGTGAACAGCAGCCCGGCTAAAGGGAGGAGCTGCCACCGGATGACTGCGGTGGACCGGTCAGGCTGAATGGGGTTGTTGTGGTTGCAGTGTTCTGAAAAGGAGAGCGGTATAGCCAGGGGATAACGTGTGCTCTGTGGGCTGTCTCTGTGATGTGATAGAGTGTTTGGCTCATCTTTAAGTTGGCGTGCAGGAAATGTACTTTTTTACTGTTGGAAGATTCCTTACCCACCTTTTCCACTCTTACTCCTCTCTGCTCCTTACTCCTCTCTGCTCCTCCTTATTCCTCTCTGCTCCTCCTTACTCCTCTCTGCTCCTCCTTACTCCTCTCTGCTCCTCCTTACTCCTCTCTGCTCCTCCTTGCTCCTCCTTACTCCTCTCTGCTCCTCCTTACTCCTCTCTGCTCCTCCTTACTCCTCTCTGCTCCTCCTTACTCCTCTCTGCTCCTCCTTACTCCTCTCTGCTCCTCCTTACTCCTCTCTGCTCCTCCTTCCTCCTCTCTGCTCCTCCCCACTACCCCTCCCTCCTGCCCCCCCCTCTCTCCTCTGGGCCCCTGCTGTTCCGACAGCACTTCACGGGCCAGCGGGAGGACTTTGAGAGCACCAGGGAGAGCATGCTGGTGTGGCTGACGGAGCTGGACCTGCAGCTCACCAACGTGGAGCACTTCTCCCAGAGCGACGTCCGCCACAAGATAGAGCAGCTCAACGTGAGGAGACCCGCACACTCACCTGACACTGGGCCATGGCACGCGGCAACACGTGAACCTTTTTGCTTATAAATCAGTTTGACTGTATTCCAATTGCCCACATATCTGTCTTTTGAGTATTGTTATTATATCATGTTATTATTGTTTTATTTTAATAATTTGTTAACAATGGACCCGTTTCACTTTGTAAATGTATGTTTGTAAAGTAAGCGTTATTGTCGGCGTTCTCAGGAGTCCTTTTGTACCGTACAGTCAGTGTCAGCAGCGACCTGAACACACTTTATTCCCCTCCCTCCATCCCTCGGCCCTGCGTCCACCTAAACACCCAGGGCTTCCAGAAGGAGATCACCCTGAACACGGAGCGCATCGACGGCCTCATCGTGTTTGGCGAGGGCCTGATCCAGAAGAGCTCCCCCATGGACGCGGCCGTCATCGAGGAGGAGCTGGAGGAGCTGCACGCGTACTGCCAGGAGGTGTTCAGCAGGCTGGTCCGCTTCCACCAGCGCCTCAGCACCACCCCGGTCAGCTCGCACGCACACACACGCACGCACACACACGCACCACGCACACACTTAACAGGCCATTACAGGGAAAGGGAGGGGTACCAGGGAGGGGGTATTCATTTTAATCTGCAACCGCACTGCTAGACGCCGCTACCTCCTACGCACTAAGAATAACATAACACCCAACAAAAAGCTGGCTGTAGAGAAGGGGACGCTTTCACACAATCAAATATAAAAGCTAAATAACAATAAAAGGACTTACACATTCTTACACACACACACACACACACACACACACACACACACACACACACACACACACACACACACCGAAAACACACACACACACACACACACACACACACACACACATACACACACCGAAAACACACCGAAAACACACACACACACACACACACACACACACACACACCGAAAACACACACACACACACACACCGAAAACACACACACACACACACACACACACACACACTCACACACACACACACACACACACACACACACACACACACACACACACACACACACACACACACACACACACCTCCTACCTCCTAACTGGGTTTGTGTCCACGGCCCCAGGCGGAGGAGCCGGAGCCCTTCTACAACAGCGTGACGCTGGAGGAGAGCCTGGAGCTGATAGGCCGGCCGTGGCTGGGGCGGGGCAGCCTGCCGGCCACGCCCACTCACCTGCTGAGCTCGCCGATGGAGCGCTCGGGCTGCGGCACCCCGGTCAGCGTGGACTCCCTGCCGCTGGAGTGGGACCACACAGGGGACGTCGGGGGGTCCTCCACTCAGGAGGAGGACGAGGAGGAGGGAGAGCTGGAGGAGGGGGACGACGAGGACGAGGAGGGGATGTACTTCAGCGTGCTTTCAGGTAGCTCCGGTGAAATGAAACCGTTTCTTTGCGTGTGTGTGTGTGTGTGTGTGTGTGTGTGTGTGTGTGTGTGTGTGTGTGTGTGTGTGTGTGTGTGTGTGTGTGTGTGTGTGTGTGTGTGTGTGTGTGTGTGTGTGTGTGTGTCATCATGGTCACGCCCTAAAACATGTTTTCCCTTGAGCATTCACCCACTAAATCATTGGCCTATGGGCCCACCTGGGACAAGGAAGGACGCTCCTGTTGGATACTCAGAATTTCTTCTGCCAGTGCAAACTCAGAGTCATGTTTCCGGGGAAGGAATTCTTCAGTATTTAAGTAACATATATATACCTTAAACCGAGAGGCATCTGGACTCGATACAAACACAAAACAGCAGAACTAACCTCCGTTCTCCTGCCAGACTTGGAGAGGAGTGAAAGCGAGGAGGAGTATGTGGACGTGGCCGGAGAATGGCCCCTAGAAGGCCCCCTATCGGGTAGGGCCCCATGGCTTCCCCTCCTGCATGGCTAGCCCGCAGGGGTGAAAGCTCACTGCGCTTTTGCCCTCTCCTCCAGCTCACAAGTGTGAAAATAATGCTGTATTTGGTCCTTGTGTCGGATAATTATGCCCACTTTGTTAGAAAAATAATATCATAGCAACAAAGTGGCCTCTCTATGCCACACGGTGGGGAATGCTTGACTTTGGTCATATCTCGCCTAACCTCAATATCCCTTCTCCCCAGCTTTTAATTCCTCCCCTCTTCTCTCCCCCTCGTTCACTTTTATTCCTTTTCCCTCAAATTTTGTCGCTTCTGTTCCTTCCCTTTCATCTTCTGCATCCAAAATCTGTCTCTGTATCAGAGAGAGAGAGAGAGAGAGAGAGAGAGAGAGAGAGAGAGAGAGAGAGAGAGAGAGAGAGAGAGAGAGAGAGAGAGAGAGAGAGAGAGAGAGAGAGAGAGAGAGAGAGAGAGAGAGAAGCTGGTTCAATGGAACAAGTCTCCTTACCCTGCTGGCTACGACGGTAATTGTACGGTAATTGTCACCTATCAGGGGAGCAATTACCGCACACTCACATGGCCGAGCCGGCGCCTAATTGCTTGCACTCACATCGCGGTGCGGTGGTGAGGCCGCAGCGTTCTTGAGGAGACACAAATCGCACTAAAATGGCGAGGGATTGGAAAGACTTGGTCTGAATCGGTCTGAATCCCTGCCCGCCGACGCGCTTCAAACCACCGCCGTCTTTCCAAGACGAGGAACGCTAGAATAATTTATGTTTTCCTGAGAAGATATTTGTCAGGCGTGCGATGGATAGTTTGCTCTGTGGTGTGTTGTTCGCCGTTTGTTGCACTTCACCTGAAGTGTTTGAAAGCCGTATCGGCAACTTGTTGTCTGGGTGATGGTTGGATTCTGAGCAGCACGTCTGTCGTGTCGGCCCCAGCTCCCAGCAGGTCCATGCGGGTGGAGGCCCAGTCTCCACGCTGGCAGACCGCCGACGACGTGGACACCTTGGACACCTCTGAGCGGCCACCAGCGCTGCTCACCAGCACGCCGCAGAAACACAGCTATGTGAGTCTGGGGCTACAGTATGCTACACATTGCAATACCCAAGAGCATCAAGTTGGGAGTCAACCGTAACCTGATTCAAAAGTAGTATTTTGTGAGCTGCAATTCACTGTTAGAAAGCTGGACATTTGAACACGAGTTCAGAGCCCTCACCAGTTACTTCACGTCCTCCTCTTCTTTTCATCTCACAAAGTTTTTGAATAAATGTCATTGGCACGGCTTATAGTAGATCATAGGCGTTCAATCTCATGGCAAGTGGGCAGACCAAATAGATGTGTATAATCGCACTTGCTAAACAGCATTAATTATGTTGAATTGAGTGGTTGCATTTGCAAACAGGTGTGCATGATCTGGTCATAAAGCTGGGGTGAGCAATTTGGAGAATTGATTTGATTTTTGAATTATCCAACCCGAAACATCCCAGCCCTCTCTCCAGGATCCCTCCCAGGCAGTTCCCCCAGAACACATCACAAGCTTACTAGCTCTATCGAATCATGAACAGGGACTGCGTCGCCCATAGACGCCTGAGCATTTTTTATTGCTGACTGGATGTTAATAGAATTTCCCAAATATGACAAAAACTAATTCTAAAATAAATGACCTACCTAAGCTTTAAAGGTCTAATATGTCATTTCTGCCACCAGGGGTCTCTCAATCAAAAATGGGAAGTTTAATGTTGTTATGAAGAAGCGTGGGATCGTCTGAGTTGTTGTCTTCGCCACTAGCCTGACAACGCCAGACCAATTAGCAAATTAACGGAAAATCAACTTCAATTCCAAGGGGAGGCAACCAAAATATCTCTGGATGCATTTGGACAGACAACCAATCGCAGAAACCAAATGCATCAGGGGCTGACTTGATGAGATGACTTGTCACTAGAGAGCCCAGTTGTTAGCCGTGGTCAATCACACAAACAATATATTTATGAGCTTGTTAAACGTTGTTATAGTGTTACAGATGTTATGTTGTGTTAGAAATGTTTGATATGCCGCCAAATTAAGACAGTCCTTTTTGACATGCCTGTGTGTGTGTGTGTGGGGGTGTGTGAGTGTATGCATGCTTTTTTCTTTCTGTGTGTGTGTGTGTGTGTTTGTGTGTGTCGGTGTGTGTGTGTGTGTGTGTGTGTGTGTGTGTGTGTGTGTGTGTGTGTGTGTGTGTGTGTGTGTGTGTGTGTGTGTGTGCAGCTGCGGCTGCTGTCAGAGTGCAGTGGGAGTTCTGAGGACATTAAGAGGGTCTCTCTGGTCCGGGATAGCGAGGAGCAGCTGGAGACCCCGCCGCAAGCAGGGCTTACCTCCACAGACGCACAGCCAGGTAACTGCACACTTCAGCCGGGTAGTGGATTAACGCAAGAGAGGGTCTTCCTGGGGTTAAGAGGGGGGGTACCGTACTGGAGCTGCTGTCACAGCCTGACATAGCCATTACAATTATTGTCATTTTGTAATGTGGTCCAATATATAAATCAATTCAAAGTCATCTCAAGCAATTCAAGAATTTCAATTAATCCTGGTATTGTTGTGTATGTGTGTGCGTCTGCGTGCCTTTCTCTTTGTGTGTGTGTGTGTGTGTGTGTGTGTGTGTGTGTGTCTTTTTTTGTGTGTGTGTGTGTGTGTGTGTCTCACACACCCAGTGGGGATGGAGTCCTGGATGGACGTGCCCGAGGTTCAGTCCAGGATCCACCCGCCGCGGCCGGCTCCACAGGAACCCAGGACCCACATGACCTCTGACCTGGTGGAGGAGGTGACCTCCTGGCTGGCACTGGTGGGGCCGGAGCTGGAGCTGATCCAGCGCCGCGACCCCGCCACCAGCATCCCGGACCTGGAGGCGCGGGTCAAACGCCTCAAGGTAACCATAGGCTGGCAAGTTACCATGGCAACCCCCCTCATCAGCAGCAGCCGCGCCGTCTCGGGATGCTGCACTCTGCTCAATGCTTCTCCCACCTGTTTAGTGTTGCTGCGGGCTGCAGTTTCCATCTTGAGCAGAGCAACCGATGATAAAAGCGATTCAATGAGGTGAATCCTAATGTTGCTGCTCTCTGTGTGTAGGAGATGCAGCGCGAGTTTGCTGGCTACCAGTCCGTGGTTGGTGATGCCGGAGGGCTTCTGCGGGCTGGAGCTGCTCTGGATGGGGGGGAGACGGAGGGGAGCCTACTGGGGGAGCTGAACCGGGGCTGGGGCCAGGCGTGCACTGGCCTCCAGGACTGGGAGCACAGTCTCAGGACCAATCTCCTGCACTGTCAGGTGAGAGCTGTTGTTAATGGCCCTCCGAGTGGAAACGATTGCTCATACTTATTCTGTCACAGTCCCTCAGGTTATGGATTTAACCATTTATTGCATTGAATGGTAATGCACTTTGCTTCTGCGGAATGGTTCCACTCTTTTAGTGTGCTCCCTGCTGTAGGATTTAAAGCATGACATACAGAGGTCATACAGCACCATTGGACTGAATATCGTTTTTTGTGCGTTTGGTTGGATCGTGTTAGCTGACTGAGAGGATGACTAGAGGGACAGCACCATAACTAGCTATACTATAGCTATTGTAATGGCAAAAGCTTGCATCTTAATTCGTTATTTATTTGAGACTGGGTTATGATTTAAGTGATTGTTGTATATATATTTAAACATAACAAATCTCGCACTGCAGTGTGATAATTCTTTTTCTAAAATAAAATTTCAATGACAGCTGAAATTCAGAAGAACTGATCTTATATTTTTTTCTGTTGTATCTCTTTAATATCACTGTATACATTTTGTTTAATGCTTTTTTATGTTATGACATTTTTATGTTTATGTTTGCTTTTAAATGTTTTGAGTGTTTATGTTGGTGTCTGTTTCTTTAAGTTAAATCAAAAGTCTTTCCCGCAATGACAACTTGTTCCTAATACTTTGGAGACGGTAACCTTTGACCCCTCAACAGGAGTTCAACGGAGCCCTCCACTCCTTGCTGCTGTGGTTGGCCCAGGCAGAGAGCAAATGCCACGCTGTGGACATCAGCCAATCACACGCCCCGCTCCGCAGCCTTCGGCAGCATCGCTGCACGCTCAGCGTAAGCCAATGGTAGCCCTGATGTGAGGCTGTCTTATTATCTAAGCCCGAAGCTCACCAAAACAACACACCTGATGGATGTCACTTAATAATCTCTTAGAGAATCACAGAGGTCACAGCTATCTCTGGTGCAATGTATTCACACTGCATCGTCCTTGTTAAATAAACATTTCAATACATAGCAGTAAGAACTCTTAAAGGTTAATAGTTTCAGTACATGAGAAAGAGAAGGCAGATGTATGACAAAACCACAGGTGTGACAATTACTTTCCTAAGGTGAGCTCACCTTCCACCAATTTCAATAAATACAAAAAAAAGACTTCCTTTAATGTGGGTTTGGGTTGCGATAGTCTTGTGTAATGTCCCCACTCATTACCAAACTCCATCATCTGAAGTGTGAACACCATGCTCGCAGTGGGACATATCTGCTTTCATCAAGGCGCCCCCCAGCAGCAGCAGCATCAGCAGCGGGGGGGGGGTCTCCATCCACCCACCCACGGCCGTGTGTCTCCTCCCCAGGTTCTCCAGGCTGATCTGAGGAGCCGGCAGTCGGAGCAGCGCTCCCTGCAGGTGCTGTGGTCTCAGCTGCAGCCCCGTCACGGCCCCACCGCCGAGGGAACGGAGGCCCAGGAGAAGCTGCACGTCACGGCCAGCAAGCTCCGGTCGCTCCTGAGGCACGTGGAGCGCGACCTGAGCCGCCTGGACCAGCGTATGGTGAGGGCTTCTGGTCACATGCAAGCTCCCTTTTAAAGAGCCCTGCACTTTGCTGCAGATGCTTTTGTGACGTATGTTTTACCTTTTAAGACAATGAAGCCCATTGTATTTGTATAGCCCATAATCAGAGTTACAGTCTCAAAGTGCTATTGGTCCCCCCCAATAGGCCACTAAAAAGCAACAAAAAGCTCCCTTGATTATCTAGCAGGCTTGCAGACTTGTGTATCTTCCTCTCACCCTCTCACAGACAAGAGCAGCCTTCTCAAGTTTTAAAGTATTGCTGTCTATCCATTCATCGTCATGTAACTTTTGTTGTTGGCAGACCAAATGTCCGTGGTGGTGTACACATGATCCAGGGAGGACTCGAAAATAATTTTGAACTTCGATTCCATGTCGGTATAACACTTGTTCAAGTAATGGGAAAATGCTTTCCTGTCGGATGTTGGCTTGCGAGTGGCGGGTAGTTTATCTAGTATTTTTCTAAATCTGGGCGATTCAATAGTCGACAAGGGAACCATGTCTTCTACAATGAACCCTGCAACCAGCCGGTCTTTCTGTGTCAACTGCTTCTGTGCTCCAACACTTGAACACTTCTTCGCACAAGCAGCTACGTCACTCAAATCGATCGCTATTGCAACGTGCCGAGGCAAGCAGGTGCTGCAGACACACGGGCAGCACGCATGCATGCACCACAACAGATCAGAACTTTACACGCAGGCAAACACGGCTTGGTTAATGCAGGAAAGCGTTTTATTATAGTCTAGTAAAGTAGTGTAGTTACCGGTATTTTAAATGTAATGCGTTACTTTACTTCGTTACCCAAAAAAGGATGTGTTACTTTGTAACGCGTTACCCCCAACACTGCTGGCCGTTGAGTAAACTGATGGCTGTCAAGCGGGCGGGTGTCCAGTCATGATCACAGCAACTCACTGAGACAGCAGGCCCCCAAACCTCCTTACTCCTCCCTGCTCCTCCTTACTCCTCACTGCTCCTCCTTACTCCTCCCTGCTCCTCACTGCTCCTCCTTACTCCTCCCTGCTCCTCCTTACTCCTCACTGCTCCTCCTTACTCCTCCCTGCTCCTCTCTACTCCTCGTTACTCCTCTCTGCTCCTCCTTACTCCTCTCTGCTCCTCCTTACTCCTCTCTGCTCCTCCTTACTCCTCTCTGCTCCTCCTTACTCCTCTCTGCTCCTCCTTACTCCTCTCTGCTCCTCCTTACTCCTCTCTGCTCCTCCTTACTCCTCCCTGCTCCTCTCTACTCCTCTCTGCTCCTCCTTACTCCTCACTGCTCCTCCTTACTCCTCTCTGCTCCTCCTTACTCCTCCCTGCTCCTCTCTACTCCTCTCTGCTCCTCCTTACTCCTCCCTGCTCCTCTCTACTCCTCTCTGCTCCTCCTTACTCCTCCCTGCTCCTCTCTACTCCTCTCTGCTCCTCCTTACTCCTCCCTGCTCCTCTCTACTCCTCTCTGCTCCTCCTTAGTCCTCTCTGCTTCTCCTCACTCCTCCCAACTCCTCCCTGCTCCTCCTCACTCCTCCCAACTCCTCTGCTCCTCCTTACTCCTCTGTTTACTTGTTGACATGTAGGTAGGTTGATGATGACGATAGTGATGGCGAAGTTGAAGTTGCTGATGAGTTGTTTCTCACAGGACTGTGAGTCTGCGTTGTCCTCTTCAGCTGAAGGAGGAGGAGGAGGAGGAGGAGGAGGAAGGGGCCAGAGTGCATTTGTTGCTTCTCCACAGGAGCGGGAACACTCAAGGAAGCACTCCTCTAAAAGGTAGGATTTTAATAGAACCCCTGGTAAGCAGGGGATGGAATGAAATGGCATTCTACCCAGAGGTAAAATTATTATTATTATGACTGACTAAGAGGCAGTGATGGAGCAAAAACACGGCAGAAAAACGCATCAGCACAGCTTTAGTGACTGCACTGTTGAGTTTAGTCTTGCATATATGAGAACGAATTATATTATTTCACGACATATGGAGATGAGTCACCCGAACTAGATGGGACATCGCAAATGTTTGCTATTGTATTTCACCCCAATCCCTCATTATGTATCGATTAAGTATAATCCATGATGTGTGTCATCAAATGATAGTATAGTATTAGTGTGATTGTGTTGCAATCCAAAAAGAAAGGATAGAAAAAAACGGTAAAAATATCTATTTTAAAATGTTTCGCTCACTCTCTTTCTGGCGGGTGCGTCCCAGGCAGAGGACGGGCGGAGCCCCCCCTTCCCCACCTCCTCCCCGTCGCTCCTTCCTCTGCCGGGTGCTGCGCGTGGCCCTCCCCCTGCACCTCCTCCTCCTCCTGCTGCTGCTGGGGCTGTGCTGCCTGGTGCCCCGGCCTGCCAGCGACCCCGGCTGCTCCCTCACCAACAGCCTCGCCCGCTCCTTCTACCCCATGCTGCGCTACACCAACGGACCCCCGCCCACATGATGACCCCCCCCCCTCCCCCCCATGGAAACATGAGATCTATAAAGACATGGACATTTGGTGGACGTTTTTCTTCACCGATTTCCTCTTTGGGGAACCATGAGTTTAGATCGGAGGACGAGCCGGGATGGGTGGGTCCTGCAGTGAGATCCTAACCCCTGACCTTGGGAATGATGACGCCCTTTGACACTATTACCGTTTGAGATGGTAGTAGTGGCCACACACACACACACACACACACACACACACACACACACACACACACACACACACACACACACACACACACACACACACACACACACACACACACACACACACACACACACACACACACACACACACACATTTGCAGGAACATTCAGTCCCAAATGCAGGAGTCTCTGCTGTATGTATTCTGCTAGAATCCCACTTTCTCAATGTTCAGGACTTACTTCCGAGGAAGAGCGTTCGGAGAGGTCATTTTCAAGGAATTGTATTTTTTGTTTCTACCATGTCTCACTTTAAGAATGTTAGAACGGGTTTTATATATTTAATTTAAAAATTGTATGAATTTATTCTGCCGATAAACACTGTTTCTCTTACACAATGTGTGTGTTGCTTCAGGTCTTTAACAGCAAACACAAAAAATGCATATAGCACAATACATAGTGATATTTGACTTGGTCTGAGCAGGCTAGATTTTTGGATTATTTCGAGTGAAATGTAATGTCTACATTGATGGGTGTCATAGTTGTCAGTAAACCTTGCCTATCAATTGATTCCCGACATATATGTGTCCATTATTCCCTTAGTGTAACATTCAATAAAAATATATTCGCATTAATGTTCTCCAAACCCAATTTCAAATAGCATTTTCTATTGATCATGTGGCAGGCAAGTTCAGCTAGTTCATCAAGTTAACTAAAAGTAGGAAATGTTTTAATATGAATGTGTAGTGTTTCATTATATTTGATGGTTCAGTTAGTGCGTAGTGTGTTTACGTTTCCATGGAGATAGACTTCACCCAATGTCACTTTCAGAGGCAAAAGTATGTGAGCTTTTAATATACCGAATACCAAATACTCTTAAAATAGGCTGCTTTTTGTAACTTATTAAAATAATAACATACAAAATCTTTTGAGATATTTGATTACTTTTGCAGTAATGACATTTTTTGAAAGATATAATTTCTGTTTATAATCAATCAAAGCTGTTTCTAAAGCTTACCATTTCAAATCAAAATGGTACTTAGATTGAAGGACACAAAGTGAGAGTTACATATGTAACTACGGTTCTATGAATTCTGAATGACCGTCAGAGGCAGTGCTTAAAGGCCCACTATGAACTTTTTTAGCCAAAATGACATTAATAATGCCGGTTGAGAGTTATTCTGATGGATCTGCAACCATTTCTGGGTCGTTTGTTGGGTGTGTCATTGCCCCTTGTCGCTTCTCCAAGGAAAAAGCGAATATGCAACTTGCTCTGTTCGGACCGACACAATCCGGATGTGACACAGCGGAAGTATCCAATCGCGCCTCTAAAATGTAGTCAGATTGTAGTTTCGAAATTGCTTTACGGCACAGACACACACCCAAACATGGCACCGGCTAGATATAAACAGCCATCTGCGAGGCAATTGTTGCATTCATCATGGGTCGATCGACTGAAACAAAAGAAAAATAAAAATAAGTTGGACCAGAAAAGAGACCAGACACGAGTGAAAGGGGAACTATGCAACTGTTTTGGCTTGATTTACCTTAATATAACAGGCTAAGAGTCATTGCGATGGTTCTATTACACATTTTTGTTCGATTGTTCGTTGTTTCGACTCCCCCTTGCGCATCTTGGCGGAGAAAGGGAATATGTTTCTGCCGGCGACCCGCCGCCCCATAGATATATATATTGGTTAATATATATATTTATGCGCCGCGCACTCTCGCGGGACTCTCGGGTCTCGCGAAGTACCAAATTGCTTTACGGCACAGACCCCCAAACACGGAACCGGCTCGATATAAACGATATATATATTAACTAGATGGCGGCGTCTAGAACGTCACCATAGGCCGCCATCTTACCACAGTAAAGCTTTCTGGCGGAATCTGTTGTAGCGGACGTAAACCAGTGATCTGCACAAACGCTAATACTCTTATCTCGCTGAAATCTTGAAGGATTTACAAACGGTTTGGTTTCTTACAAACGTTATTAAAGTGGTTATAATTCTGGATGCTTGAACATGTTTAAATTGCAGCTTTTCTCTTTGAAAAACGACTTGATCGTGCAACTTAGTTGTGTATCACGGGTAGGCTACTAGCTACCCAGTAGCTAGTAGCGGGTAAACATTGTGGTAACCTCAGAAAATCTATAGCTTCAAGAGTTTATATGTACGCATATTTAATGAGATATTGCCTAATTTGCATATTTTATTTTTTAGACAAAGTGTAATACAAAAAGTATTTCTGTTAGTATGAAGATTAATCTGGTAGAAATGTATGAAGATATCTATAGAGGAAAAAAAAGTCCCATTCCCTTGTGTGATACAAGTGTCACCTATTGTGGTCAATTTTAGGACCTTCGCCCCGGATAGAGATTTTTTCACACATCCCACGTTGTTCACTGGGGTCCTATAACAGTTGAGATAATCTTCGCCAAATGAAGTGCATACAAATCGTATCCAGGACCTCTAGGATTTATATGTAGGCTATGCATATTGAATGAGTGTTATGCGCCATAACACCAAAACTGTACAACACTTGCGTTACTGTCCTGGAGCTCTATATCTAAATAATATCATATAATGCATAGATATCTATATCATATTATACATATTATCACGGCCAAAAGCTGTGTGCGCCTCCAGACGATATTATGAATCACAAACGACTTTGTCGGGTTCTGCGACGTCTCTGGTTCTTCCACTTTCACATCAACCTGTAGTAGACAGAACCGCGTGCTGCCTGCTGCCGCCTGCTGCCGCCTGCCCGCTGCCGGGCGATGGTGCCTCTTGGCATGTCGCAGTTCATGTACTTCAGCAAGTCAAAGCCAAAGTTCCTTTCCCCCCAATTCCTTCTCAACCATGGCTCAGATAACCCCCACCACAGTCTCGTTGTGGAAATACAAGAGACGTCAACGAACCGACAAGAAACACTTGCGTCACAGTGTGTGTATTCACACACACACATGTGGCGCTCGCACGGTCGTGTCTCATTG
The DNA here is from genome assembly GCF_902167405.1 of Gadus morhua. Lineage (NCBI taxonomy): Eukaryota > Metazoa > Chordata > Actinopteri > Gadiformes > Gadidae > Gadus > Gadus morhua. The sequence goes on from NC_044068.1 coordinate 13,944,596, forward strand.
GCGGGCCAACGTCTCTGGGCGGGCCAGGCAGAGTAAGGGGAGGAGCTTAGATGCTTTATGACGTCTTAAATAAAGACATTGCAAATCAGCGTGCTTGAGCCTCCGTTTTTTCAAAGGCGAGCAGAACAGCTAGTGCTCGTTTTACACCAAACGCAAGTTTTAGCCACTGGGGGACCATAGGCAGGCTAGGGGAACTCATATTTATGTTAGAAAACCTCATAAAGTGAGATTTTCATGTCATGGGACCTTTAACAATGTACCAATTTAGCCTCAATGCCTTGATGGTCGATTGCTCTTAGTTGTGGTCACCAGAGTTCCTGGTTCATGTCCCCTGAAACAGGAACTCTGGTGAATATATTCATATTTGAAATAAACAAAAACATACCCATCCAGTGCCCTGTACCACGAAGCTCGCTTAGAGGGTTAGCGAGGTATGTTGAGCTCCAAGCCTGGGTTAGTTGTACCCAGGGCCGTTGCACCAATTCCTGGGCCCCTATACTATAGGTATTGATGGACCCCCCTGCGATTTTTGACGGGGGGGGGCGGGTGGAGCGATTGTTGACGGGAGGGGGGGGAGAGCGATTGTTGGAGGTGGAAGACGTGGCCGGTAGATAATTATTATTATTATTTTTTTATTTTTTTTCATGGGCCCCCCCTCTGCCTTGGGCCCCCCCACAACTGTCCCCGCAGTCCCCGCAGTCCGTCGGCCCTGGTTGTACCACGAAAGTCGATCTCTTTTAGCGTCGCTGTATCACCATGGTGACTTATGCTCGCAACCAAACCTGGTCGGGAGCAGTTTTTCGGCTTAGTCTAGCCGGAGATCGGCTACTTAAATCGGCGTGCGCAGCTTCCTAGCCCCTACTCTGACAATGGCGTCACCATTTGTGGGTGTTCCCGTGGACCCGGCGTACTTCTCATACAGGCGTCTCTCCGGAGACAGAGGGTTTTACGGGACAGAACCGATCCCTTGGCATTGTCTGACGATATTCAGATTTCAGACTTTATTGTCATTGTACAAACAACGAAATTGGGGTTCTTCAGGAGAGATAGAGATTCTCATCAGAGGGTGTTCGTTATTTGATCGTCCTTTTGGACCTTATGTAGACAATGATTACTGTTGCGCATTGTGTCTCCTCGACAGTGTGCTAGAGTGGAGGTAGCGCGTCAGTCTTGAATTTCTGCTCGGAGGGTTCGACTCCCAAGTGACGCGAATTTATGTGAAGCTTAAAAAGTCCTAATTCTCATGCATATGGAATACTTATTCGCTAAAGCATATGGAATTATATTTTTGTGCTTATTTCGAACTTGAACCCATATTTTCAAGGCCGTGCTGGCACCACATCTATGGGGGTAAAATGCATGATGATAGACCGGCGAATTTGAACCCCGGTCGCTGGCGTTCGGGTCTTATACTAATCCACTACGCTACAAACGCTAACTCTCAGCGGTCGAAAACATGCGATATATTTCTTAAATAGGGTGTATTTAAAGTGAATTCCCAAAATGATAGAATAAGGCAGGATGGACGTTGCTTATGCATTTTTAAATCATCATCATTCTATTTGGATTAATGGCGAACAATTCTGCATTTGGCATAGTTATTTTACAGACAATATGCAGAATCTTTTCACTTATACGCATATAGACTGCTTGATCTATCGTAAAGGTGAGAAAAATGACGCAAAAAACGCCCCTTTCACGTGAACGCGCACTGAACCTAAAGCGGAAAACCTGGTTCAACTAATTGAATCTAAAGTGAGCTTCGTGGTACCATTTAACTCTGATTGCGAGTTGCGGCTCTGTCGAGCCAGGTTTTCCCAAGAAAGCCTGGGTATGTTCAGCGAGCTTCGTGGTATACAGGTGGAACTTCTCAAGCAGTACTGTGCACCACCATTTTCTGAGGACAGGCATGTCTTTCTAAAGTAAGGGGATATTCCAAGAATCGACAATGATAAAATATGTATACAAGTATGAATTTTTCCATGTTGTAACCTTACATATGTCAAAAATCAAATTCTTAATTTAATCATATCTTTTCAATAGTCAGCTCTTTTTTCATTTAATGTAATGCCTACTTACAACAGTGAATTCAAACGGTGCCTCCATGGCAAGGTACCAAGCATACTGTGATGGAAAAATGTAATTGGGGACAACATTCACAAGCGTTGTTATAGCGCTGAGAGGGTGTGTTTTTGAGTCAGTTGTGATCACAGATGTCTTGCTTTCTTGTACTTTTGCCTCTGTAGTCTGTTTTGATGCTCGTCATTGTAGTCCTTTGAATAACCTGACCTTCTTTTCTCATATTACTATTCAGATGTAAAGCCGTTCCGCCTAATTCAACAACCGTAGAAACAGAGGAAAGGACACAACATTAACGAGACCAATCTCATGGGCCCTGACGAACCGGTGAAACTGATAAGTCTGATGAATTTAACCACGGGTCTAACCAATGATGGAAGACTTCAACAGCAGATGAAACAGGACATGAAACAGTACATTTGTTACGAATGAGATCAATCTTATTTTAGATTTCTGTTGCCTACTGTAAAACCAAAGAGATCAGTCGGAGTCAATTGCGAATCCGATAAAGTTGGATGGAAGCCAATGAGTTGGATGACACCTAGGATAATCCCTCAAACCACAAATCTATGAACAAGATATGCATTGAAGTAGAAACATTGATTTCCCTGTGATATCAAAGATGTTTTTCCACTTTGATTTTGCTACCGTTTCTGGGCGATGTGATGTTTATAATGAAAGACCAGTTCAAATAGGATTTCTGTCATTGTTTTATATATATGATCTAGATTGTCTGCGGTATTTCATTCACAGCGCTACACATGTGACACTTGATATGAAATGGCTGGAGATAAAATATAGGCCTTCCTAGACCTTCAAAGGAATTTAAAGGGATACGCAGAGGTATATGAAAATGTGCCTGTTTTACCCAGATTGAGACGATTTGTTTAATCCCAAATTCATCATTGTGCGTCAAGAAGGGGAATTCCCCGGGTTAGCATTTGCTTTCGACAGCCGCATCTATTGATTTGCAGAGTTATAGTATCCTTGCTCTATCTTACTTGAAACAAACATCAGCAGGATTTGAACAGTGGTGCAGTGGAGAGCACTGTTGGATAGCACTCTGGAGACCAGCGTTCAATTCCTGTTTAATGTATGTTAATTAACTAAAGGGTAAGTCTAGTAAGTCTAATAAGTCTATAAAGTTTGTAATGATATTTCTATTGAACTGATTGATATAGCCTCCGACCACAAAATGCCAACCTCCATGGGGATGTGGAGAGAGCAGTTGGCCGACACTCCTGAGACCGGGGTTGAAGTCCAACTAATGCTCTCTAATGTTTTTTTCTACATCATGTGAGTTGTAAAGTCAAGTCTAACCGCCATCAACAAAATCGTCAAATCATCAAAACTCAGACGCAGGTTTGAGTCCCAGCTCACAGGGATTAAGAATTTGCTCATCCTTTCTTGCTGAACCTAGATTCTGTTCACCGCTTAGACCCAGGGTTTAAGTCCCCTGATGGAGTAAGTACCTTGGATACTTCTTATTTCTAGACTGTGTGAATTGTAAAGTCAAGTATAACCTCCAAAACATCCTGTTCTGTGTCTTGGTGGTGTGGCGGTAAGGGCTGTGGGTTAACACTCTGCAGGTGCAGGTTCGAGTCCCCGCACACACGCACGGCTAATACGAAGCTGTCCTTCATGATGAGCTTTCAGACACTATGGTTCAGGTTCCCTGCTCAGATCCAGGGTTGAAGAGGTACCTTAATGGATTAATCTTATTTCTCTATCATGTGAATAGTAAATTCAAGTATTACCTCCAAACATTCTCTGGGGAGCGTCTTGGTGGTGCAGCGGTCAGGGCTGTTGGTTAACGCTCTGTAGACTCAGGTTCGAGTCCCCGCACGCGCGGCTAATAAGAATGATATTATTGGGACGGTGTTCAATATACAAAAATGTAGCAAGACCCTTTTAGTCCTTGGTCTTCATGAAAAAAAAAATATTTGAAAAAACTAAATATTTGTCTTTGTCAAATAAAATATAAGGGGTAACACTGTCGTTTTTATCAAATGAAATTTAAAGGGCAACACTGTCAAAATGTATCGAATAAAACATAAGGGGAAACACTGTTGTTTTTTATTGGTCGTCATGAAAAAAAACATAAGGGGTAACACTGTTGTTTTTTATTGGTCGTCATGAAAAAAAACATAAGGGGCAACACTGTTGTCTTTGTCAAATAAAATATAGGGGGTAACTCTGTCGTTTTTTATCTGTCATCATGAAAGATCCATAAGGGGGAACACTGTTGTTTGTTATTGGTCATCATGAAAAAAGACATATTTGAAAGAAAAAAAAAATAATGTCTGTCAAAAAAAACATAAGGGGTAACACTGTCGTTTTTTTATCTGTCGCCACGAAAAAAACATAAGGGGTAACACTGTTGTTTTTTATTGGTCGTCATAAAAAAAAACATTTTTGAAGAAAATAAGAATTGTCAGTCAAATAGAACATTAGAGGTAACACTGTTGTTTTTTATTGGTCGTCATGAAAAAAAACATAAGGGTGCAACTGTTGTTTTTTATTGGTCGTCATGAAAAAAACATAAGGGGTGACACTGTGTTTTTTTATTGGTCGTCATGAAAAAAAACATAAGGGGTAACACTGTTGTTTTTTATTGGTCGTCATGAAAAAAACATAAGGGGTAACACTGTCGAAATGTATCAAATAAAACTTAGGGGGTGACACTGTTGTTTTTTATTGGTCGTCATGAAAAAAAACATAAGGGGTAACACTGTTGTTTTTTGTATTGGTCGTCATGAAAAAAAACATAAGGGACAACACTGTCGTTTTTATGAAATGAAACATGAGGGGTAACACTGTTGGTTTTTATTGGTCATCATGAAAAAAACATAAGGGGTGACACTGTGTTTTTGTATTGGTCGTCATGAAAAAAAACATAAAGGGTAACACTGTCGAAATGTATCGAATAAAACTTAGGGGGTGACACTGTTGTTTTTTATTGGTCGTCATGAAAAAAAACATAAGGGGTAACACTGTTGTTTTTTGTATTGGTCGTCATGAAAAAAAACATAAGGGACAACACTGTTGTCTTTGTCAAATAAAATATAGGGGGTAACTCTGTCGTTTTTTATCTGTCATCATGAAAGAACCATAAGGGGGAACACTGTTGTTTTTTATTGGTCGTCATGAAAAAAGACATATTTGAAAGAAAAAAAAAATAATGTCTGTCAAAAAAAACATAAGGGGTAACACTGTCGTTTTTTTATCTGTCGCCACGAAAAAAACATAAGGGGTAACACTGTTGTTTTTTATTGGTCGTCATAAAAAAAAACATTTTTGAAGAAAATAAGAATTGTCAGTCAAATAGAACATTAGAGGTAACACTGTTGTTTTTTATTGGTCGTCATGAAAAAAAACATAAGGGTGCAACTGTTGTTTTTTATTGGTCGTCATGAAAAAAACATAAGGGGTGACACTGTGTTTTTTTATTGGTCGTCATGAAAAAAAACATAAGGGGTAACACTGTTGTTTTTTATTGGTCGTCATGAAAAAAACATAAGGGGTAACACTGTCGAAATGTATCAAATAAAACTTAGGGGGTGACACTGTTGTTTTTTATTGGTCGTCATGAAAAAAAACATAAGGGGTTACACTGTCGTTTTTATGAAATGAAACATGAGGGGTAACACTGTTGGTTTTTATTGGTCGTCATGAAAAAAACATAAGGGGTGACACTGTGTTTTTGTATTGGTCGTCATGAAAAAAAACATAAAGGGTAACACTGTCGAAATGTATCGAATAAAACTTAGGGGGTGACACTGTTGTTTTTTATTGGTCGTCATGAAAAAAAACATAAGGGGTAACACTGTTGTTTTTTGTATTGGTCGTCATGAAAAAAAACATAAGGGACAACACTGTTGTCTTTGTCAAATAAAATATAGGGGGTAACTCTGTCGTTTTTTATCTGTCATCATGAAAGAACCATAAGGGGGAACACTGTTGTTTTTTATTGGTCGTCATGAAAAAAGACATATTTGAAAGAAAAAAAAAATAATGTCTGTCAAAAAAAACATAAGGGGTAACACTGTCGTTTTTTTATCTGTCGCCACGAAAAAAACATAAGGGGTAACACTGTTGTTTTTTATTGGTCGTCATAAAAAAAAACATTTTTGAAGAAAATAAGAATTGTCAGTCAAATAGAACATTAGAGGTAACACTGTTGTTTTTTATTGGTCGTCATGAAAAAAAACATAAGGGTGCAACTGTTGTTTTTTATTGGTCGTCATGAAAAAAACATAAGGGGTGACACTGTGTTTTTTTATTGGTCGTCATGAAAAAAAACATAAGGGGTAACACTGTTGTTTTTTATTGGTCGTCATGAAAAAAACATAAGGGGTAACACTGTCGAAATGTATCAAATAAAACTTAGGGGGTGACACTGTTGTTTTTTATTGGTCGTCATGAAAAAAAACATAAGGGGTTACACTGTCGTTTTTATGAAATGAAACATGAGGGGTAACACTGTTGGTTTTTATTGGTCGTCATGAAAAAAACATAAGGGGTGACACTGTGTTTTTGTATTGGTCGTCATGAAAAAAAACATAAAGGGTAACACTGTCGAAATGTATCGAATAAAACTTAGGGGGTGACACTGTTGTTTTTTATTGGTCGTCATGAAAAAAAACATAAGGGGTAACACTGTTGTTTTTTGTATTGGTCGTCATGAAAAAAAACATAAGGGACAACACTGTTGTCTTTGTCAAATAAAATATAGGGGGTAACTCTGTCGTTTTTTATCTGTCATCATGAAAGAACCATAAGGGGAAACACTGTTGTTTTTTATTGGTCGTCATGAAAAAAAACATAAGGGGTAACACTGTTGTTTTTTATTGGTCGTCATGAAAAAAAACATAAGGGGTAACACTGTCGTTTTTATGAAATGAAACATGAGGGATAACACTGTTGTTTTTTATTGGTCGTCATGAAAAAAAACATAAGGGTGCAACTGTTGTTTTTTATTGGTCGTCATGAAAAAAACATAAGGGGTGACACTGTGTTTTTTTATTGGTCGTCATGAAAAAAACATAAGGGGTAACACTGTTGTTTTTTATTGGTCCTCATGAAAAAAACATAAGGGGTAACACTGTCGAAATGTATCAAATAAAACTTAGGGGGTGACACTGTTGTTTTTTATTGGTCGTCATGAAAAAAAACATAAGGGGTTACACTGTCGTTTTTATGAAATGAAACATGAGGGGTAACACTGTTCGTTTTTATTGGTCGTCATGAAAAAAACATAAGGGGTGACACTGTGTTTTTGTATTGGTCGTCATGAAAAAAAACATAAAGGGTAACACTGTCGAAATGTATCGAATAAAACTTAGGGGGTGACACTGTTGTTTTTTATTGGTCGTCATGAAAAAAAACATAAGGGGTAACACTGTTGTTTTTTGTATTGGTCGTCATGAAAAAAAAAACATAAGGGGCAACACTGTTGTCTTTGTCAAATAAAATATAGGGGGTAACTCTGTCGTTTTTTATCTGTCATCATGAAAGAACCATAAGGGGGAACACTGTTGTTTTTTATTGGTCGTCATGAAAAAAAACATAAGGGGTAACACTGTTGTTTTTTATTGGTCGTCATGAAAAAAAACATAAGGGGTAACACTGTCGTTTTTATGAAATGAAACATGAGAGATAACACTGTTGTTTTTTATTGGTCGTCATGAAAAAAAACATAAGGGTGCAACTGTTGTTTTTTATTGGTCGTCATGAAAAAAACATAAGGGGTAACACTGTCGAAATGTATCAAATAAAACTTAGGGGGTGACACTGTTGTTTTTTATTGGTCGTCATGAAAAAAAACATAAGGGGTTACACTGTCGTTTTTATGAAATGAAACATGAGGGATAACACTGTTGTTTTTTGTTGGTCGTCATGAAAAAAAACATAAGGGGTTACACTGTCGTTTTTATGAAATGAAACATGAGGGATAACACTGTTGTTTTTTATTGGTCGTCATGAAAAAAAACATAAGGGTGCAACTGTTGTTTTTTATTGGTCGTCATGAAAAAAACATAAGGGGTGACACTGTGTTTTTTTATTGGTCGTCATAAAAAAAAACATAAGGGGTAACACTGTTGTTTTTTATTCGTCGTCATGAAAAAAACATAAGGGGTAACACTGTCGAAATGTATCAAATAAAACTTAGGGGGTGACACTGTTGTTTTTTATTGGTCGTCATGAAAAAAAACATAAGGGGTTACACTGTCGTTTTTATGAAATGAAACATGAGGGGTAACACTGTTGGTTTTTATTGGTCGTCATGAAAAAAACATAAGGGGTGACACTGTGTTTTTGTATTGGTCGTCATGAAAAAAAACATAAAGGGTAACACTGTCGAAATGTATCGAATAAAACTTAGGGGGTGACACTGTTGTTTTTTATTGGTCGTCATGAAAAAAACCATAAGGGGTAACACTGTTGTTTTTTGTATTGGTCGTCATGAAAAAGAACATAAGGGGCAACACTGTTGTCTTTGTCAAATAAAATATAGGGGGTATCTCTGTCGTTTTTTATCTGTCATCATGAAAGAACCATAAGGGGGAACACTGTTGTTTTTTATTGGTCGTCATGAAAAAAAACATAAGGGGTAACACTGTTGTTTTTTATTGGTCGTCATGAAAAAAAACATAAGGGGTAACACTGTCGTTTTTATGAAATGAAACATGAGGGATAACACTGTTGTTTTTTATTGGTCGTCATGAAAAAAAACATAAGGGTAACACTGTTGGTTTTTATTGGTCGTCATGAAAAAAACATAAGGGGTTACACTGTGTTTTTGTATTGGTCGTCATGAAAAAAAACATAAGGGTTAACACTGTCGAAATGTATCGAATAAAACTTACGGGGTGACACTGGTGTTTTTTTATTGGTCGCCATGAAAAAAAACATAAGGGGTTACACTGTCGTTTTTATGAAATGAAACATGAGGGGTGACACTGTTGTTTTTTATTGGTCGTCATGAAAAAAAACATAAGGGGTAACACTGTTGTTTTTTGTATTGGTCGTCATGAAAAAAAACATAATGGGCAACACTGTTGTCTTTGTCAAATAAAATACAGGGGGTAACTCTGTCGTTTTTTATCTGTCATCATAAAAGAACCATAAGGGGGAACACTGTTGTTTTTTATTGGTCGTCATGAAAAAATACATATTTGAAAGAAAAAAAAAAAAATGTCTGTCAAAAAAAACATAAGGGGTAACACTGGCGTTTTTTTATCTGTCGGCACGAAAAAAACATAAGGGGTAACACTGTTGTTTTTTATTGGTCGTCATAAAAAAAAACATCTTTAAAGAAAATAAGAATTGTCAGTCAAATAGAACATTAGAGGTAACACTGTTGTTTTTTATTGGTCGTCATGAAAAAAAACATAAGGGTAACACTGTTGTTTTTTATTGGTCGTCATGAAAAAAACATAAGGGGTGACACTGTGTTTTTTTATTGGTCGTCATGAAAAAAAACATAAGGGGTAACACTGTTGTTTTTTATTGGTCGTCATGAAAAAAAACATAAGGGGTAACACTGTCGAAATGTGTCGAATAAAACTTAGGGGGTGACACTGTTGTTTTTTATTGGTCGTCATGAAAAAAAACAAGGGGTTACACTGTCGTTTTTATGAAATGAAACATGAGGGTTAACACTGTTGTTTTTTATTGGTCGTCATGAAAAAAAACATAAGGGTAACACTGTTGTTTTTTATTGGTCGTCATGAAAAAAACATAAGGGGTGACACTGTGTTTTTGTATTGGTCGTCATGAAAAAAAACATAAGGGGTAACACTGTCGAAATGTATCGAATAAAACTTAGGGGGTGACACTGTTGTTTTTTATTGGTCGTCATGAAAAAAAAAATAAGGGAAATAATAGAAATACACACATTAATTTAAATGTCATGTATATCCTCTTTATTGATGATTGATCATTGTGTATTGTCATCGCCTCAGTGGTGCAGTGGAGTGCACTCTGCCTAACCCACTGGAGACCACGTGTCAATTTCTGTGGAAAACACAATATCTTTAATTTTAAACGTAATGCTATCATGTCTATTGTTGTTCAGGGGGTTCTGCCACGTTGGGGCCCGTTTGGGGGTACTCCCTTCTTGGTGGCCGTGTGAGCGGGGACTTGAACCTTAGTCTACAGAGCGTTAACCAACAGCCCAGACCGCTTCACCACCAAGACGCTAACAAGAGCATGCTTGGAGGTTATACTTGACTTTACCATTCACATGATTGAGAAATAAGATGAATCCATTACCGTACCTCATGAACCCTTGTTCTGAGCAGGGCACCTGAACCTACATAGTGTCTGAAAGCTCAACATTCTTATTAGCAGTGCGTGCGGGGACTTGAACCTGAGTCTACAGAGCTTTAACCAACAGCCCTGACCACTGCACCACCAAGACGCTAACAAGAGCCTGCTTGGAGGTTATACTTGACTTTACCATTCACATGATTGAGAAATACGTTGAACACATGAAGGTACCTCTTCAACCCTGGTTCTGAGCAGGGCACCTGAACCTACAGTGTCTGAAAGCTCATCATTCTTAATAGCCGTGCGTGCGGGGACTCGAACCTGCACCTGAAGAGTGTTAACCCACAGCCCTTACCGCCACACCACCAAGACACAGAACAGGATGTTTTGGAGGTTATACTTGACTTTACAATTCACACAGTCTAGAAATAAGAAGTATCCAAGGTACTTACTCCATCAGGGGACTTAAACCCTGGGTCTAAGCGGTGAACAGAATCTAGGTTCAGCAAGAAAGGATGAGCAAATTCTTAATCCCTGTGAGCTGGGACTCAAACCTGCGTCTGAGTTTTGATGATTTGACGATTTTGTTGATGGCGGTTAGACTTGACTTTACAACTCACATGATGTAGAAAAAAACATTAGAGAGCATTAGTTGGACTTCAACCCCGGTCTCAGGAGTGTCGGCCAACTGCTCTCTCCACATCCCCATGGAGGTTGGCATTTTGTGGTCGGAGGCTATATCAATCAGTTCAATAGAAATATCATTACAAACTTTATAGACTTATTAGACTTACTAGACTTACCCTTTAGTTAATTAACATACATTAAACAGGAATTGAACGCTGGTCTCCAGAGTGCTATCCAACAGTGCTCTCCACTGCACCACTGTTCAAATCCTGCTGATGTTTGTTTCAAGTAAGATAGAGCAAGGATACTATAACTCTGCAAATCAATAGATGCGGCTGTCGAAAGCAAATGCTAACCCGGGGAATTCCCCTTCTTGACGCACAATGATGAATTTGGGATTAAACAAATCGTCTCAATCTGGGTAAAACAGGCACATTTTCATATACCTCTGCGTATCCCTTTAAATTCCTTTGAAGGTCTAGGAAGGCCTATATTTTATCTCCAGCCATTTCATATCAACTGTCACATGTGTAGCGCTTTGAATGAAATACCGCAGACAATCTAGATCATATATATAAAACAATGACAGAAATCCTATTTGAACTGGTCTTTCATTATAAACATCACATCGCCCAGAAACGGTAGCAAAATCAAAGTGGAAAAACATCTTTGATATCACAGGGAAATCAATGTTTCTACTTCAATGCATATCTTGTTCATAGATTTGTGGTTTGAGGGATTATCCTAGGTGTCATCCAACTCATTGGCTTCCATCCAACTTTATCGGATTCGCAATTGACTCCGACTGATCTCTTCGGTTTTACAGTAGGCAACAGAAATCTAAAATAAGATTGATCTCATTCGTAACAAATGTACTGTTTCATGTCCTGTTTCATCTGCTGTTGAAGACTTCCATCATTGGTTCGACCGTGGTTAAATTCATCAGACTTATCAGTTTCACCGGTTCGTCAGGGCCCATGAGATTGGTCTCGATAATGTTGTGTCCTTTCCTCTGTTTCTACGGTTGTTGAATTAGGCGGAACGGCTTTACATCTGAATAGTAATATGAGAAAAGAAGGTCAGATTATGCAAAGGACTACAATGACGAGCATCAAAACAGACTACAGAGGCAAAAGTACAAGAAAGCAAGACACCTGTGATCACAACTGACTCAAAAACACACCCTCTCAGCACTATAACAACACGTGTGAATGTTGTCACCAATTACATTTTTTCCATCACAGTATGCTTGGTACCTTGCCATGGAGGCACAGTTTGACTTCACTGTTGTAAGTAGGCATTACATCAAATGAAAAAAGAGCTGACTATTGAAAAGATACGTTTAAAATAAGAATTCGATTTTTGACATATGTAAGGTTACAACATCGAAAAATTCATACTTGTATACATATTTTATCATTGTCGATTCTTGGAATATCCCCTTACTTTAGAAAGACATGCCTGTCCTCAGAAAATGGTGGTGCACAGTACTGCTTGAGAACTTCCACCTGGATGGGTATGTTTTTGTTTATGTCAAATATGAATATATACCTCAACCCCAATATTAACAAAATATGTATAATTCCTACAATCATTTCTCTTTATTTATACAGGCACGGAAGAAGGTTCCCACACTTCATGGAGGAGGCCAAACAAATGGCGGCTGAACTACTTCCACCAGTCTTCAGACTGAAGCGAAAAAGAGAAGTGAATGAAGTTTCCAGTGACAGAATATTAATAATATATTGTATAGGCTTAATATTGATTTGACTGTTTGATTCTTTTGACAGTGAGTTGGAGCTGATGGCAGTCAGCATGAAGAAGCTATATCTTTAAACTTCTGTAGATTATTTGTTAAATAAATTGTGAGGAAACTTTGGTGTGGTTATTCTTCAATGTATATTTATATCAAATTATGATGGTATACTTTACAAAAAATAATATTGTTTAATATATTGCAGCTCCCCGAAGGCTAGCAATGTCTGGTTAGCCTGGATGCCACGATTCAAGGCCTGTTGTGCTGCTGGGCCAAACAGTTCTCCCGGAACTACGGGGAGAGTGCGGAGGGTTCTCCGGCATGGCTCTGATAATGGGGACTGGGCCAGCCATACCTTGCGGCGAGCCAGCGTAAGCGACGACATCAGCCTACCAAGCTCTCTTGTACGTGCCGCTGTCTCATAGCACTTCGTTAATAGGCCATCAGTGATGCGACACTGTGGCCTGGGACAGCGAGCATTCGGCCTCAACACCTCCTCTGGTGCCACAATGACCGAGGAAATGGTCGGCTCTACGGCTGGAATTCTGTCAAGCCCATGCTTGCTGCCATTCTGCATTGAAGCCAAGGCCCTGCCGTCACTTGTGTGATGAGATAGAGATCTGGGGTCTGGCCAGCATCTGTGAAGCTCCTCGATATATGGCTGGGAGGGACGAACAGAAAAAGTATCTTGTGGCGGGACACGCCTAAAGAATGCACTAGCTGGAGAAATTGCTTCTGGAGCCTCATCCGACCCTAAGCGTGCCAGTGCCAATCGGACCACTGGCTTAACCGTGGCAGGGGAAGCTTCTGAGCCTGCCCTAGACCCACTCCCTACATGCTGGGAGCCATCTTCAGAAGCCTGGGTAGAAGCCTCTACCTCATCCTGCCCCGGCCTGTCTTCATAGCATTGGCTACAGGAAGCCCTCGTAGACAAGACATCTCCATCCCATTCTGGTGTAGTTGGAGCCTCAGCCTGAGGGATTGACCCCTGGGTTGATGCCAACCTGACTGGCTGAAGGTTAAAGAGCAAACTCTTGATCTCAGCGAACTCCGACACTAGCTTGTCCACTTTGGCAGCATAACCGTCAGCCTTCCTAGCCTTCTTCCTGGGCGGGGCAGCCCTGGGTGGGGAGTGTACCCGTACCACTGGTTCTCTTCCTTGCAGGGGAACCTGAGGTCCTTCCACACTGATCATCAGACAGCCCCTCCCTCAGGTGGACCACACTGAGGCATGCGGGGCATTCATCATGTCCATCTAGGGCTTGGAGTGGGGCAATACAAGTGTGGCAACCATGTGAGCCTAACATGTTTGTGGAATTAAGCTACCCAAAATTGTAGTTACTAATGAGCTAAAGCACCCAACAGTAATAACTCAACAAAAGGGCAGCAAACTGCTCAACGTAAGAAACTCAGTGTTTGGTTTTTTCCTTCAAAATTAATTTATTTTTCTTATTTACCCACTAGCCTTAACCGTAATGGGGAGCTTCTGCTCTTAAATTCCAAACAAGGGAGTACACGCCCCTTCAGACCCTGTGTCCATTACAATGGACGTCACATGACGGGGGCTTTTTTTTTAACTTTTTGCAACGTTTTACACCACTTGAAACCTTAAGTCCATACAAGTGGACGTTTAACAACCAATCAAACGGCAGTATAGCTTTGCTTGTTGACATATGAAAAAAATCCACCACATGGAAGAGAGGCATGGCAGGGCTTCACCCCACACGTCGAAGTAAGGACCATTTTTCAACAGTTATATTCATATTTATAGATATTTTATAGAAGATTTCATAGTTTTGATTCAATATTGAAAGATGGAATGTATAAATAGAAGTGTAATATCGTATGTTTCAGTGTTAGTTTTTACACAGGATTTTATCAAATATCGCTGTCCATTAGAATGGACATTGGGTCAGAAACCATGTTATTGAACTCAATTTACCAGTATTGATGAATGACCTTATTACTATAAAAACAGTACATCAGAATAAGAGAATGAGTTGATAATCAGTTGAAAATATTCCATATGCAGAATATACAGCCCTTGAAGTCCTTGAACTGATCGACAATGGAAATATCTCTGATATTGACATTTTTGGAAGCGATGAGGAAGATGGAGATGCTAATAGATTTCCAAGAGTGGGTGAGTGTAGAAAGTCAGTGAATATCATATAAAAATTAGTCATGTTTTAGTATAAACATCACATAATATCATATATAAGATTTTAAATAAATAAATAAATAAATAAATAAATAAATATATACAGACGGATAATGTTTTGCTAATGATTTCAGGGGAAGACAGGGATGAGGCAGAGGTACCATTGGTAGGGGAAGAAGTTGAGATTGAGGCAGTGGAAGGTCAGGATGAGGAAGACGGAGAGAATTATGAGCTTGAGGAGGCAGATAGAAACCTGTTACTTGAGGATGGCCCTTTTGCAAACATCACAAAGAAGAGTGATATTGAGTGGCCCCAGTAAACACGACATGGGAAAGTCCTGCTCCTGCTCCTGAACCCCCTGAGCCACTAACACCATATGGCTACTTCAAGCAGTATGTTCCCAGTGAGATGTTCCAGCTGATGACAACAATGACTAACATCTATGCAGAACAAAATGCAGTCAGGGGGTATAAACATGGATCCATTTCTGAGATTGAAGCCCTTGTTGGTCTACATTTGGCAACTGGTGCATTGGGTTTGCCAAGAGTGCGAATGTACTGGTCTTCCAGTATCAATATCTGCCTTTTCCGGGATACTCTGTCTCGAAACCGATTTTTCCAGCTTCGCTCCAACCTGCATGTGGTGAACAACAATGAGAGGCCTTCTGAAAACACTGATGTGTTCTACAAGGTCAGACCACTCTATGATTCCATAAGGAAACGCTGTCTAGAGCTGCAAATGGAAGAAGAACTCGCAATTGATGAGCAGATTGTGCCTTTCAGGGGGAAACTTTCTGTGCTTCAGTATATCAAAGGGAAGCCAGAACCATGGGGAATCAAGATATATTTCCTCTGCGGCAAAAGTGGCCTTGATTATGACTTCCTCATCTATCAAGGTGCCACAACAGAGCTCTCTGAGCAGAGCAAGAAGGTTTTAGGTAGGGCTGTCAAAATTAACGCGTTAACGCAGGGTGATTAATTTGTGGAATTAACGCATTAATTTATTTAACGCATTAACGCATGCGCAAAATGACCCGCCCAATATTTCCCGCTCCAGCACTTGCCGCCGCTATTTGCCGCCGCTATTTGCCGCTCTAGAGTTTTGACTGAGACACAAGATGGATACTGAACCGAAAGAAGTTGTTGGCCCTTTGGATGGAAAGTTTGAATTTAAAAAAAACAAAGATGGAACACTTAACAAACAAGCAGTGATTTGCACACTCTGCAAGAAGGAGTTTTCGTTTCACCGAAGCACTTCCAGCCTAAAGTACCATATCAACGCTAAGCATGCGTTTGTCGGCTCTTCAAGTTCTGGGGCAAGACCAGGGGGCTTAGTTCAGACAACGCTCACCGAAGGCCGTGCATTAAGTAAGTCTATTTCTGAGAACTTGACCCAAAAAATTGCCAAATGGATTGCAAAAGACTGTCGGCCGATTAATATTGTCGAGGACAAGGGCCTCGCGGAAGTGTTACAAGTTGCTTCACGCGACGCATTCTACAAGCCACCGTCAAGAGGCACAGTAATGACTAAAATCCACGACCTCTACAAAACGGAAAAGAAAAAGAAAGAAGAGGATTTGGCTGTAGCTGACTATGTCGCCCTGACAGGAGACCACTGGACCTCTGTGAGTAACAACAATTACCTGGGTGTAACTGCACATCATATCACTAAAAAATGGGAACTGAAGTCGTTTGCGCTAACTACAATGAAAACAGAAGAGCGTCACTTTGCAGAAGCATGTGCAGAGCAGTTCCTAACAGTAGCGCGCAAGTGGGAAATAGAAGGAAAAGTCACAACTATAGGGACCGACAGCGCACGCAATATGATCGCTGCGGCTAGACTTTTGACATTTGAGCACATGCCTTGCATAGCTCACATCCTACAGAGAAGCATCACGGTGAGCCTCTCTGACAGCGGATTTGTGCATGCATTGTCCAAGTCTCGCAAAATTGTGGGCCACTTCAAACACAGTCCGGCAAACACCGCGGAGCTTCAAGCACAACAAGCTGCCCTTGGACAGAAGCAGGAGCCGCTGGTCCAGGACGTTCCAACACGTTGGAATTCGACGGTGGATATGGTCAAGCGTCTGAACCGCAATCAAGCAGCAATAAAAGCAACCCTGGACCAACAGCAGCACAAACTCATTATGCTGACACCACCAGATTGGGACAAGTTGCAAAGACTTGAGACTCTTCTAGAGCCCTGTCGGTAAGTAATCCACATATTAATTATTAATAGGCCTATAGTTTGAAATAAAATGTAATTAATTAAATTGAAATTATATGTTACCTTTTTGTAAACTACCAACTTCTGTTGTAATCACTTAGTGTGTGTGTGTGTGTGTGTGTGTGTGTGTGTGTGTGTGTTTCATTCAACTGCAGGTATGTAACTGAGATCCTGGGTGGGGAGGCCTATGTATCCTGCTCTGTTGTACTGCCTGCCCTCTGCCACTTGCGTCGTGTAATGGAGGTCTCTGATGAGGACCCTGCATATGTGGTGCGATTTAAGACGGCATTCAAAGAAGACCTAGCCTCCCGCCAAGAAAAGACCAACAACACATGGCTCAAGCTTGCAACGGCCCTGGATCCACGCTTTAAAGACTTGAAGACCCTGCCCAAGAGTGAAAGAGAAGAGGTGTGGACCACACTGGGAGGCATGCTGCATGAACAATCACCAAGAAGGTCTCCACAGACTTCTGAAGATGGGCCACCCAAGAAGAAAATGAGCCTGCTCCTACAAATGTGCTCAGATTCAGATTCTGATGAAGAGGTGCAGCCTGGCAGAGACATACACAGGTACAGGGCAGAGCCCTGCATTAGTATGGAGGACTGTCCATTGCAGTGGTGGTCTGCTCATTCAGGAGCCCATGACAAGCTGGCCCTGCTGGCTCGCAAATATCTAGCGACTCCTGCATCCACAGTTCCATGTGAAAGACTCTTCTCAGTGGCAGGCCACATCGTGCAAAAGAAACGGTCAGCCTTACTTTCAGAAAATGTCAGCCAGTTAGTTTGCCTCAGCAACTGGCTAAAAGAAGAATAGCCAAGAGACACATTTTATTGTACGAAGGTGTGGTAGTTTGTTAATTTAAAAAAGGGAAAATGTTCAACCAATGTTTAACCATTCTAAACTTAGCAATGGCTAAGATGCCCATAACGTTTGGGATGACTTATCTTTAAGTTTGATTAAAAAAATAAAAATAAAAATGTTATATGCTCATAGGCATTGCAAAGAGACTGGCACAAAACAAAAATTGAAATATGGTGTGGTATGTTTAAGTTCGATTTTATTTTTCATTATTAATAACACCATCATCTGGATTCTTTCATGAATAAAAGAACATGCTAAATGCCTATATATCCACCTTCTGTCATTTATCTTTCCGTTCCTACAACAATATACAGAGAAATTCAGAAATTCCGGGCATATTTATGAATGGCAATTAATCGTGATTAATCGTGATTAATCCACAGCTACCCTGTGATTAATCAGATTAAAATTTTTAATCTATTGACAGCCCTAGTTTTAGGACATGGAGCAGGTGTGGTTGCCCACCTGTGCCAGAGAATCCAGAATCCTAACCACAAGCTCTTTTTTGACAACTTCTTCACTACCTACAATGTCCTTGAAGTGCTGGCTGAAAAGAAAATCCATGCGGCTGGCACAGCTAGGGTTGTCCGCTTTGCAAAGCCTCCACTGAAGAGTGACAAGGAAATGTCAAAAAAAGAGCGAGGGAACCATGATGTAGTGAGGAGTAGGTATGGAAAGGTGGTTCTAGTGAAGTGGTTTGATAACCGCTCTGTTGTGCTGGCCTCCAACTTTGTTGGTGTAGGAGATGAAGATGAAGTTGCTAGGTGGCAGAAGAAAGATGGGCAGTTTGTTACGGTCAAGCGTCCAGAGGTGGTGAAGAAATACAATAAGGCCATGGGAGGGGTGGACAAGCTTGATCAACTCATCAGCCTTTACAGGATTGCCATCCGGTCCCGCAAATGGTCACTGCGCATGATTACTCATGCCTTTGATGTTGCTGTAGTGAATAGCTGGCTTGAGTATCGCAGAGACAAAGAACGTCAGGGCACTCAGCCACCGCTAGTCATGGATCTCCTTGACTTCAAATTGAATGTGGCAGAAGCTCTTGTGCGTTTGGGGAAGCCTCACGCATTGAGAAAACGAGGGAGGCCGAGCAGTTCCAACACACCCAGTCCATGTATGAGTCCACCTCACCATGATGAGCCCCCAAAAAAGAGGGGAGCCATGGAAAAACGGCACCTTCAAGAGGTGCAGACCGACATGCTGGACCACATGCCAAATTATGATGCAAAAAAAGAAGCAACAAGGTGCAAATTGCCAGGCTGTTCAGGAAAAACGCATGTCTACTGTGACAAGTGTCAGGTACACTTCTGTTTTGTGTCAGAGAAATTGCTTCAAATATGCCCACAGAAAATGAGACTAAAATGACCGAAATGTGAGACCCTCAAGTTATTTTTGTTGGTAAATTGTAACCAAAAAAAAAAAAAAAAAGCTATGTTATATTTTAAAACTGTTGGGACCTTACAAAAAAACATCATTTGAAATGTTCAAGTTCATGTTCCATGTAATGTCCATGTTATGAGACAAAAAATAGGTATGATGTTGTCATATGATGTTGATATTTTAACAACTGTTTGGACCTGATGTCCATTGAAATGGACAAAAAAAATAACAATTAAAGTTGGTTATGATAAAAAAAAAAAAAAATGTGATTCTCATTTCTGGTTGCATTAAGGATGGGAAAAAGTCATTATTATATTTTTCAGAACCTTGGAACATAATTGGGGTCTGAAGGGGTTAAGGCTCCCTGACGAGTGTTTTTGCTCGTTAATTAAGTGAAATGAAAGTTCCAACAAAAAGGCAGCAAACGCCGGTAATGGAAATCTCAGATGCAGCGAGGCAAACAAAACAAGACGTAAGCTTAAGCGGGTGCCGAAAACAGGAACCCCTTATCTTACTTAACTTTAAAGCTAACACAGAGCGAATACTTACCTTAGCAGCCGTTCCAGCTGGTGAAGACGCTGTGTTAGCCTAGTGTTATATGAGCCGAGCTCACCGGCGAAAACACCGGTATGTGTGACTAATCGCAGCCCTTGGAGGACGAATCCGTGGCTCCAACCATGCGGTTGCAGGGCTACCAGCAAAGAGTCACCGGCTAATATTTCTTATATTCAAGCTTATTTCGTACTCTCAACCTGTAATCGCTACTGCGAGAAGATACAATGGACATCTTGGAGAGTAACGTGGGCTTATATAGACGGGCGGCCCGACGTCACCCCCAGTCACGTGTGACTTTGTTGATATGAAATACTCGACCTGCACATGCGCGATGGATAACATCCAATGGTAAGCACTGCCTTTGGCAGTCAGTATGAATGAAATAGAACAAAGCGATCAGGGGCCCGTTTCAGAAAGCAGGTTTAGTGAAAACTCTGAGTTAGTTAACCCTGAGATGAGGGAAACTCTGGTTTTTCAGTTTCACAAAGCCAGTTCAGCTTGACTCTGAGTCAGTTACCCTGGCAACATACTCCGTGAACCTAACCTGCTCGCTGGCAGGTTTTCTTCAACTAACCCCGAGTTTATCCTGCTCTTAAGTTGAAGCCTGCAGACTGAAGGCAGTGGCAGACATGGCGTGTCCTTTTATTGAAGAGCCAGTTGATGTCGAGGCGCAGATACTTGGATGTTTTATCATTCCCTGATTAGTAGCTACCTGTTTGAGCGTTTCCATTTCTCTGCATCATCAATAAATTATATAAACAATATTCTCAGCCCTCACATCGCTCACATGACACATCGTGGACACGCTCTCAGTTCCGAGCAAATTCTTTGTATTGCACTTCGTTTTTCTGCCAACGGCAGTTTTTTGTATAACGTCGGTGATGCAGAGCATGTGTCCAAGGCAACTGTCTGTCGGGCTGTCCGAAATGTGACACTTGCACTGAAACGGCTACTATGCACGTTTGTAGTGTTCCCAAGTCACAGACCCACCAGACTTCTCAAAGAAGAGTTCCACAGAATTGCAGGTATCAGTCTAAGCAGTAATTAATTTATGTCATAAAGCTTTGAGACTTGAAGCACTAATCAGTCAATTTGATATATTTTAGGGTTTCCAGGTGTGATTGGCTGCATAGATGGCACTCACATTCGTATCATAGCTCCTTCAATAAATGAAGGAGATTATGTGAATAGGAAATCTGTCCACAGCATTAATGTACAGGTAGGCCTAAATAATAGCCTTTAACATTCCAAATGAAATATGCTTCACTATACAGCTAATTACTGTTCTCCACTGTGAAGATCATATGTGACGCAGCCCACATGATAAATAATGTGGAAGCGAAGTGGCCTGGGTCTGTGTATGACTCACGAATGTTTCGTGAGTCTACACTGAGTGCCAGATTTGCCCGTGGTGAGTTTATATATATAGTTTATGTATCCAGTATATAGTTATATCCTATGATCAATATTTTGTTTCTTCCTATTACAACTGAAACAATAAAGTGTATCTTGTATTATCATAGGAGAGTTTGATGGTTATCTACTCGGAGACAGAGGGTACCCCTGCCAGCGCTATCTGCTGACCCCTTACCCTGACCCTGACCCTTGCCCACAGCAACACTACAACTTGGCTCACTGCAGGACACGAGCCAGAGTGGAGATGACCATCAGCATACTCAAGGCCCGGTTCCAGTGCCTTCGTAGGCTCAGGGTCACCCCGGAAAGGGCTTGTGACATTATAGTGGCATGTTTGGTTCTCCACAACATTGCCACTATTAGAGGAGAACAATGTCCTACTCTTTCCCCGAATGATCCAGATAATAATTCTGACCCCCCTGCTGATGCACGAGATGGAAGAGCTGTTAGAGACATGATATGCTTCAATCATTTCTAACTGACTGCCTTTTTTCTGTTGGCTATAATGGAGGTCAAATTTTAAGATAACCAGAAAACACAAATTTGGAGACTTGTATGTATAAAAGGCATTTAGGTGTTGCTTTCATATAGACAATATTAAATACTGGCAGTGTTGGGATTTTTCTTTGTTTAGCAGATTTCCCTAATTACTTAAATATATCCATCACATGTTGAATGCAGCCACTAAATGCTGTTTAATGAGGGCAGGCTAAACAACATCACAATTGCTTGTACTTAAATTATACCTTATCTGTTTGAACTACATTTTTATATTTCATTTTTAGTTGCAGCCAAGTCCGTTTGGGGCCTGTTGGGTTGCACCTGTGCGCACAAACACACATATGGAATATAATTGTTGAATAAGTGGAACATTCAAGAGAAAACATTTTCTTTTTCTCAAATACTCTGACTCGGTCAGCTATATTTTTCCACGCGAGCTCCCGCTTTTTGGCTGCTGCCATAGTATTGCTTTTTAGTAAAAAGATATGCTCGCTTTCTGCATATGCAGTCATTAAGATTTGCAACTCCGCTGGGGAGAAGTAGGAGGATCGAGGCTTGTTAGTACTTGTTGCCATGGTGAATCATGTTATCTGTGTTCCATTGATGAGGGCTTTTTATATCCTCATGCACGAGCTTCACTCAGAGTTACCTTGACTCAGAGTTGATTGAACTAAGCGTTATCACCTGTTCTGAAACCGAAAATTCAGAGTTTTACAGCTCAGAGTTGGTCAACCTAGAGTTAAGGGTTTAACTTAGAGTTTGTTGAACCTGCTTTCTGAAACGGGCCCCAGAACTCCTAAAGGTGATGTCATCATGACAGTGCTGATTAGTGATGGGGACAGGTGTGTAGCGTGGAGAGCCATGAGCCCGAGACCTGAATGTCCACAGTCCCTCAGAGAGGGGGAGGCACTAATACACACACACGGGCAGGTTGGTGAGGCTCATGAGAAGGTGCAAGATGAACTTGTTGATCGACTATTATAGAGATGATACGGTGAGAGACTGCCGGTCTGGTAGACCTGCCGTTGTCATGGCCACAGTTGTGGTGCTGTGTGTTCTCCCCCTGTGTCGGCCACACCACCTGGCTGCATCTGTGCTTTGCCTGCCACTCTCAAGTGCTCACACCTGGCCTGCATCAGGTCATCAACTACCCTTCAAATACACCTGGTTTCCCTGCAGTCATCGCAAGATTGTACTTCGAGATACTGTGGTAGTTACGCGTACCTGGCTCCTGTATATACACTTTCTAGTTGTTTCTCCTACTGAAATCTCGTGCCTCCCCTTTGTTCTCTTTTGTCCATAGTTCTGTGGATCTACACCTCCAGCCTGCCTGGTTCACTCCCTCCAGCCTGATTCGCCCCACTCTCCAACCTGCCCCACTCCTGGTTATACAAAATAAACCTGTTCACCTTCACTCCACCTCCTGTCCTGTCTCTGTGTTCTGCTCTTGGGTCTAGCAAGTATCGCTCCCCTAACAGTCGTATCGCTTTGTAAGAGGAAATCAGATGACGGTTAGTCGAAGGGACAATTCACTGTTTGTGTTTGTTTGACTGAATAGTTGTTTTTTTCTGTGGGTTATGGTTGTATGTGTGGGTGTCTTCCCTGTTGATTGGTTGTATGTGTGGGTCTCTTCCCTGCTAATTGGTTGTATGTGTGGGTGTCGCCATGCTGATTGAATGTGTCTCAACGAAATAAATGATATTAGGTTGCGAAGGCATACGTCTTTGACGGGAATTGAATTTGGAATTTTGGAATTTGACGCTGTCAAAATACCAACTTCAGGTTCAAATGCGCTTTTGGCTCATGAGAGATGGCACTCTCATTGTTTTATTGCACGTTACGCCCAAACCACACCTACGGGTAATTATGCTACTTCAGGGCAACCCTTTTTAGATTTGCGTTGAGCGCAAGAGTCATTTATCCGCCGGTATAATAGCAACAGCGGCAGAGCCCCGCCCTCAAAGCTACTTCTGTTTTGCGCTTCTCACTTGCGTTTCAGACCGTTAAAGTAGGGCCCATTATGTTTTTAAATATAACTGCTCCACCATCGACACATGCGCCAAGGTAAGAACACACACGCCATTGACAAACTCTCCCAGGTAACCCGTTCTGTCTATAGATTGTAGAAATTGCAATAATAGAAGGGAAGAGACTATTTCTCCCCATGACAAGCAACGGAGGGTCGTTCATTTTGTCATATAAAAAACGTTAAATTCAAACATTGCACCGACCGGCATAACAACAAATAAGTCACGTGATCTTAAAGAGACGGTGTCCTTATAACGCAGAACGAAAACATGTCAACAACACAGTAGGGTGAATAATGTCTATAGAGGCCACCAGGAGACTACACTTTGTTGCTCAAATGCAATATTACCCTCCTTCTTGAGCCTCCCGAAATTTTTCGCTCAAACTTCATACTACTCCCCTCCTTGAGCCTCCCCAGATGTCTTGTGAGATTTATATCCCCCCTCCCCCATGCTGAATGTTTTTTATTTTTTTTATGTTTTGTTTGTATGCTATGTGTGACTGTATGCTACTGCTGCCTGTCTTGGCCAGGACACTGTAAGAGATGTTTAATCTCAATGATGATTATTATTTTCAACTAACCAATAATAGTTGCCTTGCATTTTAAAATGTCAAAGCACTTTCAGCCCTGAATAACAGTAAAGGCTATTTAACGATTGATTTGCATGCATAATATACTTCACTTTCAATTGAACAATTACCCCTGTTACAATTAATTGCCTAATTTTATAATGTAATCAAATGCTCACACACTAGCTGCTTTCAAACACGAGAAAACTCTAGTCAATATAATAACAGTATGACGAATAATATAGGGACCATTCAAATAAACAAAATACTCTGTTTCCATGGTGACACGCAGCACCCTGCCACCTGGTAAACTAAAGCCTAAAGAAATTCATCCAACACAAATTGTTTGTCAGCAATACCAAATTAGCTGTTAACAGGCGGTGTTGCAGCTTCCAACGCATTTCAATGTGAGTGGTGCCACTATTACAGGGACAGGATACCTGTTAGACGCGCAGAATTACTTTAAGTAACTTTCCCAAAAAAATCATCCCCTGATTGCCTGTTTAAGTAGACAGTTAAGGTGGGCGGAGTCAGGTGGGAGAACCAATCCGTGCCTGTGTCACCAGACAGAATCAGGCCTCAACACAATCATTTCATGCTTCATACATCATGCAATACAGAACAACAAAAAGATCGTAAATGGCCCCAACAACAGGTGGGTTCCTGATAAGACTACTGTTCAACATCATAGGTAATCATGCAAACTAAGCCGGTGCTAATATAAACTCGTTGCTAATATAAACTAATATAAACGCACGGTGGAGGACCCCATCTGTCTCCGGCGTGCCAGGCAAACTGGAATTGGTCCAGAGAAGACTTGACCAGCAGACGGAGAGCCGTCAGGACCAGTCTCTCAAAGGTCTACATGATGTGGGAAGTCAACCCAACCGGTATGTGGTCATTGGAGGTACAAGGATGGGCCTCTTTGATACGGGCGCCAGGCGGGATGTCTTCCAGAGCACGGGGGGGGACCTCTTCAGGCAGTGGGGCTGGTTGGCCCGGTCCACATCAACCCCTGTTCAGGAAGCATCTCCTCATCCACATCTCCCCCAGTCACCTGGCTGCAGGTGTCGCTTGGTGATACTTGTACCGCCCCTCCACACCTCCCCGGTGTTGCTCTTCTGGTGAGCTCCAGATTCCTCCTATAGAGGTCCTTTCCCTCTTTGATCTTCACAGACCGCTGCCTGTCTGACCTTCAGGCTGCTTCCCTGTCACATGACCAGAACGCTGCATTCTTCTCGTTCAGGAGGGTCATGAGCTCTTTGGTGACCCAGGGCTTTTTGTTCATGAAGCTGTTCTAACCATCTTTAAGGAACCAGCGGTGTCTACACAGACCTTGATGAGGTCTGTGATGCAGTCCCTGGCGAAGACAGGAACCGGGACATGGACAGGGCTTGCAATAAACGGTCCTCCTCAATCCACCCGATGATCTGGCCCTTCAACAAGGTCTCTTGGGGACTTTGGACGTCACTCACTTGTCAACTGGGGTATTTCATTAAACATCGTGGAGAGACTGTTACTCCACATTGAAAGGTTACTATCGATAGTTTCTTGGTGAAGGTAAAGATCTAACTCCTGTCAAATTCGTAGTACGACCTTATTGCATTACTATCAATATTTATCATGGTCATTTTCTTTTTAGTATAAGTCAAAATGGAGGACATCATTACAACATTAAATGTACTATTATGGTTTTGGACATGACTAAGAACATATCTATCAGAGGGACAGGAGCAAATACAGCCCAAAACAGTGCAAAGAAATGTTTGCACTAGTGCTTCTCTCCATCTGTCTAAAAAAAGGGCATGGTCTTGCACTGTCTGTGGCAATTCTGGAGATATTGGACAGACCAGATGTTCTTGGACAAAGCTTTTAGGAATTGCTGCTGCTGCCAGTGGCAGAAACTGCACATAGACACTTACATTCTTGAGTTCCATTCAAGACCTCAAGATGTGGTGTTGAAATCTTTCATATATTGTAAATTATAACATACTATAAAAATAACAATCCATTTAATAGCCTGCTTAATAAAATGTTTTATATGGCAGTAGTTTTTAATATTGTCTTTACTTTTTACGTTTTTTCAAAAACTGGATACACTACTACAGCCCAAAGGCGTCTCAAAGTACAACAGACAGCGCCCCAATAGTGTTTGAAAAACTGCCACTGGTTGTCTTGGAAACTAATGCACAATCCACAGTTTGGGACAGCGGGGCTGTCAAGTGTCTCTAGTTTACAGGTTGATCTTTTAGTCATTCCCAGGAAACCGTTGATTCAGGCCTCATCACATAACCAAGAGTAACTAAAACATTTGTTTTGACAAGTTGCAATTACATAAGTATTTATTTTTTACCAGTTAATGACTTAATCTATGAAAACATTTTGCTCCTTTATGAATAAATTGCCGAATGGTTGTCACCCTTTAAATCAAGGAGTTGGAACAGATATAACTGATTCTGATACAACCTTTTGAACTTAAAGATAATACTTGAAGATAATACACAATGGGATGGCCCACGAAAAAAAATCTGTATGCATGAGTCATGCATACAGTACTCAAAAGGTACTGTATGCATGACTCACGATTATGCCACAGGTATATTATATTACACACGGTTAAGGTGTTATTATGCAAAAGAAGGACTTGTTCAGAAAAAGATAATCCATATTTGATTCAGCCAGATATTTAATGTTAGGTTTAAGGTGCGTGTCAAAGTTGGAGTAAAGGTTGCAGTGCAAATTCATGATTGTCAAGCTGCAAAATAGACAAAATTTTAAAATACAAAAATAGCATTTCCGTCTCCTTCAAGCAAAACAAATACATTGAAAAATGCAACATCATCTTACAATAGACTTGTGTGTGAATAAGCATAACCAGACAGATAAGTTTGGCGGTGAAGCTTAAAGCTCGGACTGGATAACAATGAGGACGCAGTGCGGACACAAACCCTTCCCCCTCTTTTTCTGCATAGACGGCTGCTGCATAATCGTCACACTTCACTTAATATCACCAGGTAGGACTTATATCCAGACATTGAAATTCCCGTATGTGAAAAGCACAGAAGAGGAAATAAAGCAATTTATGACTGACTTCCAGCTTCACAATCAGTCCAAAACGTTCCTTTACTATAATCGGTTACATTCATTACAGGTTAGTTTGAAAGATGAACCCAAAAAAGGCAAAGGCTACCCTGAAACACATTACAGGGGCTTTATCCTGAGTTTGACAAAGAAAGCGCTGCAATGTTCTGTACAGCTAGCATGTTCAGTACAGCTAACGTGTTATCTGTACAGCTAACATGGTTCTGTACAGTTAGCATGTTCCGTGCAGCTAACATGTTATCTATACAGCTCACATGTTATCATTACAGCTATAGCATGGTTATGTACAGCTAGCATGTTCCGTGCAGCTAGATTGTTCCATACAGCTAGAATGTTCTGTACAGGTAGCCTGTTCCGTACCACTAAAATGTTATCCGTACAGCTTACATGGCCTCAACTGCTGTTCTTCTTTAGGTGATTAGTAGGCCTAATGGTTTGTGCAAGGATCACAAGTTGCCATTACTCAAATGGCACACAAGGCTGGTATTGTCAGTGCTTTGGGCTACATTTAGAAATATTAAGGCAAATTTTTAAATTAGCTTGTGGTTTGTAAAAGAAGGGCCTTTTAGGCAGTGATGAGTAATGAAACTAAAATCTATTCCAAAACTTATCAGGCACACAGATTTTTCTTCTTTTTTTTAAGAAACAACACTTGGATTGCTTGAGTTCAAAAAAATTTTCAGTCCTCACAAGCATGTTTTGGCACAATATGGCACCCCACTGTCAAACAGCAGAGCACTCAACAAGGTTACACAATGCCATGTTTACAAAACAAAAAACATATTTACGAGTAAAGGGAATGTCCATCCGGTAGCTCATCTGAATGTCAGGCATTGTCATTATTATACACTAACCTGGCTTCCTGTTTCACTTCAACCGTTTCTTTCATAACTTGTATTCATAACTAATAGTTAAACTTATGTTAAAAATACAACAGGGAGTAATTGATAGATCAGAGGTTCACAAAGTCCCTTTTATACAGGGTCCTCCAGAATGTGCCAACCCATGGCTGGGGCCTTCAATGCTCACCCCCCGCTGACTATCCAAACATACATCTGTACATGTTGAACGTTGATGTCAATCCATAGACTAAGGCCAATGAGTGAATGTTTATATATTGTATAATAGCTAAAGCTAAAATGGTTTATGATATGCGTTTTGATATATTATGGTATTACGTTGCTTCTCTGTCCAAATCACTGCTCTAGATCATCAAATGGCATTATTGATAATCAACTTAAAGGTTGAAACACCCCCTTACAAGGTCTCCATTAAGTGTCATTGGGGAACGACAACTATTAGCTCTGTAAACAAATGTACACATCTGTAGACAAGCGATTTAGGCTAGACAGAACAGAGAATGAAGCAATGGATGCAGAGTAGGAAATGTTGCCTGCGCGTGAGATCTACTTATTTATGTAAAACTTGTCTGTGAAGAGGGGATGGTGCATGGTTGCGCATCTGTAATATGTGGACGCTGGACACAAACCCATCCTTACCCATACATACCGAGGGATTTGTGATGTCAAATCCTAATCAGGGTAAATATAGCGTAATTTAGGTCAATAAAAACGTTGCTTTGCCACGTCTTGCATGAGAAACGCTGTGGCAGATCAAACATAACAATATCTCCCTATGACAAACCATGTCACAATTAATGACAAGACCAGAACACCATTACTACCAATAAGCTTCCCATATGCTCCTATAACTCTGAAATGGAGTCGGATACTTGTGATCAGGCATCATCCTTGTAGTTAACTTCAAATAAAGACATGACGTCGGTCACGTGGTCAATCAATTGCCATGCTAAGAATAACAGACTTAGTAGACTGTTATCTTAGTAGCAGTAACTACTCAGCTGCCTCGTTATGATAGGGGGCTAAATAGAAATGTTCACACAACACCAGACTCTCGGTCTATTAATATGATGTCTGGGGTTAAGGTAGCAGGCCAAAGAAGAGCAATTAGTCGGCCCTTTAGCGGCTATAAAACACCCTTCATTTTCTCTTTATGCTTCCTAAATTTAGTCCAAAGCATTTCTAAGGGGTTAATTGGCGCATCATTCATTGTTTATTTAGCAGAGCACCTTATACTCAATAATTTCAGTATTTATGAATTATTGGCTGCATGGCTGATGGAAGCGGTGTCTTGCGACGATGCTGCACCACTGCTAGATGCAAGAAGGGGTCACACTGACGGTAAGGGTGGAGCCGGAGAATGGGTGAAGGAAAAAGAAAATAGGAGGCAGTCTCCTCCCGCCTCTCCCCCAGCCGGCTCTACTCCTGCTGGTCCATGCTGCTGCTGGTGGGGGTCCAGGTGTGGCTGGGACCCGTGGTGGAGACCAGGGGGGGCGGCGCCGGGGGTCTGTCCGCCTGGGGGGGCTGGTCCGGCCCGGCGGGCTGCGGCGGGGGGCAGGGCAGGCGGGTGCTGCTGTGCATGATGTGGGCGTCCAGCATCTCTAGCAGCAGGTCGTACAGCGGCACCATGTTCTTCATCTTCATGCAGTGGAGGTGATCCATGCCCTTGTTGCTGCACCGGGAGACAGAGAGACAGAGAGAGAGAGAGAGAGAGAGAGAGAGAGAGAGAGAGAGAGAGAGATACAGGGAGATTGTGATAAAAACGTTTCCTTGACGCAAATGGTTGTTGTTAAAAAGCATATTTTTACTTAAAACAAGTAATACAACCGTTGAGTCATTTGCACAACTCAAGCCTCCCCCCAGTCTAAAACTCTGGCCCTCTTAAGGAGCACCAGAATGGGTTTGGTTCAATTAGCCTATGAGCCACAGCTGCAGACTATTACGTCTAACAGCCAGACAGGAATTTGTGCATCTTTTAAAACATGGTTTAAAACAGTGAAGATGCCATTCAAATCTTCACAGAGAGACACAGAGACCAAGACAGAGATAGGGAGAGAGAGAGAGATACAGGGAGAGAGAGAGAGAGAGATACAGGGAGAGAGATACAGAGAGAGAGACAGATACAGAGACAGAGACAGAGACAGAGACAGAGACAGAGACAGAGAGAGAGAGAGAGAGAGAGAGAGAGAGAGAGACAGGGAAAATGACAGAGAGAGAGACAGGGACAAGGAAAAAGACAGACACAGACCCAGAGACAGACACCCAGAGACACAGCGACAGAATCAATTAAGTATTAATGATGTCAAATTAACTGTGATTTAAATTTTAAATGTGATTTATGTAGTATGTGCTTTGTTAAGGATTTGTGATGCAACAAAAGAGGAATATATGAAACATGACTATTTTGGTCAAAGTTCTTTGACCTAATTAGAGAGAATCATAACTTGACACCATCAAACCAATTTGCAATTGGCAAAATGTCCAGAATGCCTCTGGACTTAACTGGCTATTCCTACAACCATTCAGTACAACAAAACCTGACCCATCAGCAGCAGCCATCTCGGTTGTTTATGAAAATGCATCAACTCTGCTGCTATAGGTCATTTTATCAAACCCGCCCCGTGTTAGATAAACGGTTGTGATTGGCCTGACCCAGGCCAGGTTTGCTGGAAACCTGTCTGAACAGAAGAGGGCCGGACGCATACGCCAGCGCAAATAAAACGTGAGCTCGCAGATTAGTCATTGGAGCCGACAAACAAGAGGGCGTCGTTGAGATTGTAAGAGTGGCTGGAACGCAAAAGTCCAGCTGATAGCGTTGCAGTTGGAGGTTTCTATGAAGAGCCATTCTAGCTGAACACAGAATCGACAGAATGATCATGGGTGTTGTTACCCCTGGAAGAGCACTGGCGGTGGTCCATGAATGAGGACGTTGTGGCTGTTAAGTGACTTGTGTGAGGGGGACTGGAGAGCCGTGGTCCGGCCTACCTGACGTGACGGATGTGGGAGAGCAGCATGAGCAGGTGGGCCAGGCGGGTGTACTGCTGCCTGTAGGTGAGGCCCGTCTTGCTGATGACCCACACCAGGGCGTCCGTCACCGAGTCCAGCAGATGCAGCAGCCTGGAGCGACCCTTTATCTCCCCGTCACCACCGCTATCGCCGCCTTCGCCGTCGTCAGACGAGCTGAGGCACATGTCTGGTGGGGACGAGGAGAGAGGTAGAGAGAGGTAGAGATAGAGAGAGAGAGAAGGGGACAGACAGAGACAGACAGGGATACAAAAAATGAAAGAGAGCGATAGAGTGACAGACACAGACAGAGATAAAGACAGAAGAGAAGAGAGAGAGAAAAAAAAGAGCGAGAGAGTGACAATTTATTATTAGACGATGTGAGCGTAACTTATGTGCTTCCGTATCAACGCTGATACAGCTGTTCATGGAACAACAATAATATCTCTTCACAATAATAAGAGACGGGGAGAGAGTGCTATTGAGAGAGGAACAACTAGAGAGGAAGCGCTAGAGCGGGAGGGAGATAGAGGGGTTGGGAACAACACAGTGTTCTCATTAAGTTATGTATGTTCAGTTATGTAGCTGTGGAACTCCCTGCAAAGCCTCCCTTCACTCACTCCCACAGAACGGAGTCTATCTAGAGCAGGGGTGCCCAACCAGTCGATCGCGGTCTACCAGTAGACCGCCGACAGATCCCAAGTCGACCGCGAGGGGTGTAGAAGGAAAAAAAAAATTCTTTTTTTTTTAATAAAATAAAATTTGCGCGGGACATATACGCGCGGTAGCGCATGCGCTGTCAACAGCAGTTGA
Source organism: Gadus morhua (assembly GCF_902167405.1). NCBI lineage: Eukaryota > Metazoa > Chordata > Actinopteri > Gadiformes > Gadidae > Gadus > Gadus morhua. The sequence goes on from NC_044068.1 coordinate 13,976,811, forward strand.
AAGTCGTGAACAGTAGTTACGCACTCCTAAACGTTGGCATGGCTGAGGGGAAACGAGCTAAGACCTACCATTTTCACCCTGAGTGGGAGGAAGATTATTGAATATGGTTGAGAAGGTGCCGTGCGCAGACGTAATGAAACCTCCACTGAAGTCCGTAGGTTCACGATACAACCCCCCCCACCCCCCCCGCTTGAAGGTAGGTTTGCAATGTTGACACTAGGCTGGTAGATCTCGGGAGGTTGGTTACTTGAAAAGTAGATCTTGGGTCAAAAAAGGTTGGGCACCCCTGATCTAGAGCAACCATGAAAGACCTCTGAAAGCACCACGCACAAAACTTAATTGTATTAATGAAAAGCTGCACTCACACATAAAATAACACAACGCACCTGGACCCACTTGACCGTTGGAAGCACACACACACACACACACACACACACACACACACACACACACACACACACACACACACACACACACACACACACACACACACACACACACACACACACACACACACACACACACACACACACACACACACACAGATGACGCGCTGGGCCCCGTAAACAATGACAAACCAATTTTCGTCATTACACAGCCACATTAATATATTCACATGCACAAACACCTGTCCGGCGCAGACAGTCTAATGAAAACAGGTTATGGTGGTGTTGCTTTTCTCAAAAAAACAACAGTACAACGGTTTCCATGTCTGCCTCCAGTCACATACTATGACAGGGGTCGGCAACCCTAGGCACGCGTGCCAACACTGGCACGTGGCAGCATAATCATTGGCACACTTAAACCAAAAAAATCGTATTCTTTATTTTATTATTATTATTAAAAAATTGCACCGCACAATGCCCTACAAAGGCAAAGTGCAGTAACTACGTCAACGTTGAAACTGAGAAAAATGCCTTCAAAGTTTTCATACTGGCCGGCCAAACCTGTTGCAGGTACAATAGTGGTGATACTTTCAATGAATACCTTTATAGGAAGGAAAATTGTATAGAAAAAGAAAAGACCAACGATATGACCTTTGACCTCAAAATTGTAGATACTGCACTCTGCCTTTGTATTACCTCGAACAACTAGAGTGCTATTACAAAGGCAAAGTGCAGTATCTACAAGTTAAATGTGTTCTGAAAGTAACTTTTTTGCATTACCTATGCCTTTTTATTTAATTTAATAGGCTTGTGCTTCGTTTATGAAGGTTTTTGAGAGCATTGAAATTGCTTGTAACCTTCAATAATCTATTTTGTCCTTATGTCCGTGTCACATCGCAGCCCTAAACAATTGAAGAGCTTGGTTCCAACACGCTATATCCACAATTTTAATGAATTTTCATGAATCATTTTTTTATATAAAAAGGTTTTAGGTTATATCAGTGAACCTGCAGTTGGGATAGTGTTCTGTAATGTATCTTAACTTTAACAAAACAACAAAAATACTATTTTGTTGATATCACTGGAGATACACACTATAAATATAGATAGCGTTTTGAAATCAAACCCTTCAACTGGGGGGGGGGGGGGCTACTGCATGGTGGCAGCCAGTGGGAAGCTTAGATAAGTGATTCACTGGAACTCTTGGATGCATACATGTGTGTATTAAAGTAAGTATTATACAAGATTGGATATTACTGTTTTGGTGGCAAAAGACTATCAACAATTCATAGAGGTCACTCAGTTACATTAGTTTGAAATATAATAACCATAAGAACTACAGATAAGGTAGATATAATAAAAAATTACTTGCCAATTATATCCCAAACTAGATCTAACGTCAAAATGAGTGACTGCCATTTTATACAATAGAAGAAATGAACTGAAGACGTCAACTGATCTCGATGGTGGTTTTGCAATCTTTGGACTTTCTGCTTGAACTTCATTGGCTATCCTTTAGACAACGCAATATTTTACCCAAACCATGTGATGTAGCGTGTGGAATGAGAAGTAAACAACCAATCTAAATGGACATTTCATTTTCATTCAATATCGTATTTGCGGCTGCACGGCTCTCCTCAGGAGATCAGCTAACTCTAGAATGCTAAAGTAACAGGGACTTAAATGGAGTCGACTAACTAAATGAGTAGGCTGATTTTGTTATCTTCACATCAGTTGGATTAGCTGCCCCGAAACGAAAATAGTTTCAGAAATGAAGACAAGAAAGAAAACAGCGACGTGATCGTAATTTGACTATGACAGCGGTTCCAGAGTGGAAAGATGCTACAGGCTTCAGGGGAGCAGGTTGGCTAAAATGGTTTAATAGATTTAGGTCAGTTGTTGATATTTTTCCATCGTCCTTACCATTGTCTGGATACTTGCGTTTCAAAGCAAGTTCCACCATGAGTTTTCCTCAGTAGATTCGGATGGGGCTACTAAGGCAGACCGCAGTATCTACTGTGTCAAAGCCGGGTGAACAAAGGCAGAGCGCAGTAACTTCACTTACTGCGTTTAGCCTTGGTATTAGGTTGGATTTTGTAGAGTTACTGCAAATTTGACTTGGGGATATCTCTGAAACGGGACACAGTTGGACCAAGAGTTTTTGTCTCAAGACAAAGAAGGTGTTATAAAACCCATTTTCACCCTGAACTCAATTTTGACAAAATACGTAGTTACTGCACTTTGCCTTTACTACTGATTCTTTTTGCACTTTATTCTGTTTTGGGCATTTCCTCCAAGTCCAAATATGATTAAATTAGTTACTGAAAGCAGTGTTCTGCAATAGGATCAATTGAGAATAAAATATTTAAAATATTGTTGCAGGTGCCCTGTATGCATCGCCTTAACATGGTTTTGCAAAGCTGTAGATGTCTTAAAGATATTGATGTGGATGGTTCCAACATTCTCATCTATTCTTGTTTTTTACATTTCTCACAGTGCAAATATGTTTTTATTTTTGGATGAGTTTCTGAAAGTGGTGTTTTACAGGGTTCATACACTTTTGGACCAATGGATTTCCATGACTTTTCCATGACTTTAAACCAAATTTCCATGACCAAACATTTTGTGAAATCTCGGTGTTAACGTGCAAAAGTGATAAAATGTAGTATTAAAACTAACAATGGGCATACTGTATACATTAAATGACACAAAATTGAGAGACAATAGTTTGATTTAAAGAATGAACATTTATAAATATACTGGTTGCATTCACAGCACTGACATCAATAAGAGCTTTAGTATGCAGAAGCATCCGGCTAGTGCAAACATTGATTTCCCTTTTCTAGTGCAAAATGTAACGGAACAGTTGGCAACTAACTCTTTGACCATTAATCAACCAAAACAATTTCACATTTAAACAGCTTTATAAAACACGATGTATTTTGTCTTAACATCGGCGCCATCACATAGCCTCACATGTAAATCCATCTGTTTGGACTGTAAATAACTATTCAGGCTTTTGTCGAAGAGAATGACGTATGCCCTTTGCTTCATTACGTTGGACAACGTCAGACTCCTGAAGTGGGGAGCGAGACCGAAAGAGCAGAGGAACGAGCATTTGCTTTCGCCACAAGCAAACTGTGTTGCTATCTGGCTATCGGGGAACATTCTTTGAAAGAGCAGGCTAGCATCTTCAGATGACTTAAACGAATAATGCGAATTAGCCACCTTCAGTGCCCACATTACCTCCGCAGTAGACCAAAGAGAGAGTCGTGCTGTTTGCCGTAGCAGTTGCCCTGGCTGTGGTGGTGAGAAAGCCGGTGCTGCTCCGCTAGCAGCAGCGCTCTGGTGTTTAGCGCCTTTCGCATGGCTCGTTAATGCCGCCTCTCCCATGTTAGATATGTCAAACGTTTTGTCACCACATAATTTAGCTTCCTTCAACAAATACCTCAAACAATTATTTGACTGTACAAATAGAAGTGCACTGATAAATACGTGCAATCAAGGCACTAACATAGTCTAAGGCTACTTAACACATAAACATATATCCATGATTGTGCCATACAATGAATGCAGAGGCTGAGCTGTGCTGTACTGTGGTGTTCTTCATAAGAGGAAACGGTGGTTTGGAAAGGGCTTTGGAGGCTTTACATGCCATGCTCTTCTCTAATAGGAAGGTATGCACATGCACTTGCATGAATAATGTTACATTTCTCTGATTAATCACAGACCGCCTCCGGACCTCCCACACACATACTCACTGGAGTTGAGCAGGATCATGGCCTTGAGGCAGACGTACTCCTCCTTCTGCAGCTTCAGTTCTCTGAGGCGCGCCGTCGCCGCCACCAGCATGTCAAAGATCTCCACAAAGCCCTGCACACAGCTGCCCTCCTCTCTGGCAGGACGGACACACACACACACACACACCTCTGATACCTTGGCCAGCAGTAGCCTGGCAAAAATAGCGTAGAGCAAAATGCATAGCACCAATCAGAGCAACAGAACACGTCATACTTCGGGCAGCCATCTAGGTTGATAGATTAGGCCTTATCGGCACTACCATAGGGTCATGTAACAAACCTGCCTCTTATTAGATAAGTGGTTATAACTGGTCTGACGGCTGAATGGTCTGCTAGTAGTCTGTCCAAACAGCCAGATGCATATGCTAGAGCAAGGTCCATAGATCTTTATATTTGCGGAGCGCACTCACTAAGAACGGAAGTAGTAAAAACTCAATAATGTGAAGCTAGCTACTAAAGTCTGCAGTTAAGTTATTCTTTTTTTTGATTTATTTTTACTGATTGCATTCAATGGTGCACAATGTAGCACAAACAAATTACAATCGTAAAATTTTACCATAACCATGACATTCAAACAAGTTACAAGATGTTCGTAAACAATGTGTCAAAAGATGCTCCAAACAAGGAAATCTTTTCTCAACTGTGAATTATGTTAGTTGTACATTTGTAATTTTCTCTCTTGTCGTCCATTGTCCATGAACTATGATAGTATAATTAACAATCTTTTTTTTTATTTTAAAGGCACCTATTGAAAACTCAATATAGTTATTTACTGTTATTTGGGACATTTGCTCTAATTTGATCACTTAAGGGACTGTTTAATATAGTTACGTTTTCTCTCCTCAATGTTAGCTGGAGAAACCCGAGTGTACCTGCTCAGACAGAGGTCTGGGGAGAAGATGAGCTGGCCAGGGTGGTCTACAGACCTCCACATCAGCCCAATCATCAGCACCTCCAGCCAACAGCACTCCAACAGGTGCACCTGGTCCAGCAGGCTGAGCTCCACAAACCCTGGGATGACGTGGAGACGTCAGATGGGTCACGCACGCACACCCACACCCACATAGACAGACATACAACATTCGACAGCATTAAGTTCCTGGAGGTCCACATCACCAGAGACCTCACCTGGGAGGAGCACACCAAGCAGGTGGTGAAAAAAGCACAGCGGCGCCTATTTCACCTTAGGCGGCTGAAAAAGTTTGGCATCACTGCCTGGTACGGGAACTGCACTGCCCAAAGCCGCAAAATGCTGCACAGGGTAGTGCGGACAGCTGAGAGGATCAGCGGATGTGAGCTTCCCTCCATCCAGGAAACCTACAAGGCCCAGTGTGTCAGGAAGGTCCTCCGAATCATTGGGGACCCCAGCCACCCCAACCAGAAACAGTTTGAGCTACTGCCGTCAGGGAGGCGGTACCAAAGCCTAAGGGCCAAAACCCAGAGGATGAAAAACAGTTTTTCCCCAAAAGCAGTCAGACTCCTGGAGAAACACACTACCCCCCAACCATCCACACACACACCACAACAACAGACTGGTATTTAACCATCTATTGTATTTGCACAGCATTTATCTATTGCACAATAACCCTACCTGTGGCTGCTATCACTACCACTTGAACACCCTACACTTCACACTTTATTACACCTCATTACTTTTTATTATTATTGTTGCTGCTACTTACTTATTTATTTTTATACTTATTTTATATTTTTTACTTTGTTTCTCTTCATATGGTTTCTTATCGTTATTTATTTTTATCTTGTACTGTTGCTGCTATGTGAATGTTGAGGAATCAAGCCTAAGAATTTTACTCTTGTGTACTGTACAATAAGATGTAATAAAAGTAATTCTGATTCTGAAGTAATAGGCAAGTAATTCAGCAGTAGCTGGGCGTTAATATCTCAAACTTAAACGTATTTATCGTTGCTTTATTCCCGTTCGCACTATTTCATAATTGACCACCAACTTCACGTCATAAATCATGCTCTGCTCCTTCTCTACTCTGCATCCATAGTGGCACTGCTGGAACCTTTTTGAAAGAAGAACTTTGAAATGTTTCTCCTTGCATTGGCTGTGGCAACAAGCTCCCTGCTTCAGGAGTGCAAAGTAACTAATGGCTTGAAGCGTTACAATTAAGATCACACTCTTGGTTTTGTTGAAAACATACAGTCCAAATCTTAGATGGAACCAGCTTTCCAGACGTTGACAATTTTCTTATTATTATAAATGACATGATTATCAGACAAGCATGAAAATGAACTATATTACAACACCTCAGCAAAACTACTACAGCAACAAACCAGTTTGGTGCGTACTGATTCCTGGCCCAACAGGCCTCCCAGAACACCTTTATACCACGGCCTCCGGCTCACCACATCACACAGGAAACCAAATCACATTTAAGGGGTCACGGCGGCCTTCACAGCCCCATTTAGATCAATTGGCTAGTTTGGCCACTAATGAAGGGGAAACTGCAGTGGCACACACACACACACACACACACACACACACACACAACCTGGAATCTTCTTGGCCCAGCTGATCATGTGAACCAGCTCCTTGTCGGCGAGGCGGGTGAGTGACATCATCACGCCGGCCTCGGTCAGCGGCCTCTTGATGTCCCCCAGGAGGTAGATGTCTGGCGGCTCCGCCTCCATGATCCGCTCGATCAGCTGCTTGGGCGTGAGCACAGCGGAGACCAGTTCCACCAGAGCCCCTCCCCCGGCCGCTCCTTCGCCGCCCAGGGCCTCTCTCCTCGGACGGCAGGCCCCGCCCCGTGACGACCCACGCCCTCCCCGCCGCAACTGGGGGTTGCGGATGTTGCTGCGCTCTCGCCGCATGCCTGAGACAAAGACAGAGCAGAGTCGTGGGGCCAGGAGAGGGTCTGCCCTATATTTGATGTGTTAAGAGCTGACGTGGCCTTAAATAACACCTCTTCATTCTTTCACGTGGACATTTCCCTGTGTGAGATATCCTACTTCACTAGGAATGGGAGGGTTTCACCGACTCAAATTCTCGGTACTTACAGCACCATCGGTTCCCAGGACAAACAATAAAATTAACATAATATATTCCTAAAAACGCTAAGTGGGCTGCAGCAGCAGGGTGGCATACAAGTACAATGAGCTGCAGTCCATTTAAAGATATTTGGTCATGATAAAGACAAGGTGAAAATAGGTGAGGCATATTGACAAAACAAGTCAATAAAACCAAATGGAGAGTTATGCTGAAGTTACCAAAACTTGATCATATTATCATATTTGCAATGTATCCCACTTTATAGCATGCATATTTGTAGGTATATTTTAGTACAACTTTTTGTATCTGTATATTTTTCTTCATTTAATATCAGTATCGCATTATTACAATTACAATTGTAAGTATTGTTAGCGGGCCATGAAAACAAAGGGAAGGAGAGGATACACACCACACTTGGTCATGCCAACTTCATAGCACTTGCGGAGACGGCAAGCCTGGCAGCTCTTGCGGCGATTCTTGTCGATGGTGCACTGGTTGGTGGCGGGGCAGATGTAGTCCGTGTGCCCTGGCGACGAGACAGGGGAGCGCGTGAGACAGAATGTCTTAGAACAGGTCAAATGCAGCCTCCATTCAACCTGTTTAATAGTCATTTTTAATACTCTATACTCGCAAAATGGATCCCGATTGATTCATGAGGTTTTTTTACCCAAAGTGATTCGTTTGAATTTAAGGAGTGATATTATGCAACCAGGTGTGACTGTGATAAGCCATTACAAGCCGTTTTAAAATCAGTGTTTTAGTGAAATCAAAAGTTGCAGTGTCGACCTCAATGTATGATGGATAGATCACCAACATTTGTTAGTCCACTGTGTAGGCTGGTAGACTGATCTATTCAGCAGACATCTAGGGGGACACTCCCACTTGGGTTGTGCCAATATTCAGACGGCTTGTAAATGGCTCATCACAATAGCACCTGGTGGCAAAATATCACACCTTTAAGTCCGACTAGGTTGAGCAATTCAATACTAGTTTTATAAAAGAGGAGTAGTGTACATACGTACTGTATATTATACAGACACTGTTGGAACAAGCTGATTGACATCTAATCTACACATAATTTCCTGACTGTGACTTCACTGACTGAAACTTAGTTTTCCAAAGATCTGTAAAGGCAATATTTTAATTGGGTGATTAATGAAAGCACTTTTTCTATTTTTCAACCTTGACTAAACCAACTGTCATAGCATATTTGGAAATACTATTTAACTATATTATGATTATACTAATAATCAAAAAATGTCCTCTGATAATAATATATAATAATAATAATAATAATGTAAAAGCATTACATATTTGCTGGGGTTGCTGTATCATCACTTATTACGTAAAGGTTACATCAAATATATGTCCAGAAGCCATAAACAGGAAGACAAGAGAGTAGGGGGCAGACTGAATCGTATAATAATAATAATAATATTATAAAAATAATATTAATAATATAAGCAAAACATTACAACCGGTACGATGAGGTAGTTTATAATAACGTTACTCCTCTTTTGTTTTCCTGTTTGAACCTGCAATATGTGAAGGGACTTTGTTTGACCGGGAGGAGTTGATTGGCTTTGCTCTGGCAGTGTAGCTAGTTCACAAATAAGAGTGTCACAAATAAGAAAGCTTGTTTTTAGCTGGGTTTATGAAAACCATAAACCAATATTACAATCAAAAGGTAGGATAGGCTGTACCTTGCCTTGATTGGGTTAAGGGTTCAAAATTGATATAATGGTTTATTATTATATCCTAAAATAAGAAGAATGAACAAAAACAGGATTATTTCGCCTTATTTACGCCTATTTCCACTTTTATTCTAATACAAATAGTTCTTTGGCCTCAAGAAATACAGATAAAAATACAAATAATGGGCTCTCTGCACATCGCTAAAAGAATACGTCACTCTGACCGCCTGGAGCTTTTTGAAAACGTAAGACTGCTGGCAATGTTTGGAAAGCAATTACTATCCAGCCAAGGCCAGGCAGATATTCAGTGTGTAACGCAAACGTGATATCGCGATGGTCTCACAAGGCAACCCTGTGCCTCCTCTCTCTCTTATCTCTTATGCACTGAATCTGTGGGAGTGTGTGTGCGCACAGACACACACACACACACACACACACACACACACACACACACACACACACACACACACACACACACACACACACACACACACACACACACACACACACACACACACACACACATAAACCAAGACCCAGACTGGACCAGCATACCCTGGATGCTCCTCTTGAAGAAGGCCTTGCAGCCCTCACACGACCAGACCCCATAGTGGTAGCCCGACGCGTAGTCGTGGCACACAGCGCAAAAGTGCAGGTCAGCCTTCCCCCCTGACGACACCACACTCTCCTCGCTGTCCTGGGGGCACTTGGTCAGGGCCTTGCTGAAAAGATGAGAGGGAACGACACAGAGTGAGAGATAGGAGACGGGTGGGAGAGAGGCTGAGGGAGGCATTCATGAACTGCAAAGGAACATTTAGTGCAACAATAACTATGCTGGCGCGGGGCGGATAGCGGGGGGGGGGGCAGGGGTGTAAAGATGATGCCAGGGTTATGAGTTACGCTGTGAACATTGATAAAGAGGCCTGGGGAAGATATGTAGATATCTGACCCTGAGTGAGTCAGTGAGTGAGTGAGAGAGGAAGTGGCAAGCGGTGTTTGACAAGGTAGGGTTCATTTTAGGACCAACTGTCTGGTACTCTCTCGTGTAAGGAGCCCCTCTGAGCTCTAATGGCAGAAAAAAAGGTGTTTGTTATCTGTGACCTATGATTTGTTTTTTCACAGCAGAGAATCAAGTGGACCAGATTTATAAATCAGTTGTTTTTTTTAACCATGTGAACCCAGAGGAAAGCCGTAGTCCATACTGGTGGAAAAAGAGTGGGACATTTCTGTACAATGTGATTCATGCTGTTATGAATAAAACATGGGCAGATCAGAGGGGGGTGGTCGGGGGAGGCCGGCCCCCCCATTTTAACATCCCTGCACCGCTAAGAACCATCTGCGACATGGAAACAAATGAGGGCGAATTCTAAATGAAAACCATGTGTCATAATAATAACTTACATACAATATTTTGTCAAAGACAAATCTAGTCGTAGCTGGTCTACTTCACCAATCATTCCTTCACACAGTACCCCACACAGTACCCCATTATGTTACGAACCACACTTTGGGTCACACCCCGGACCGAGTAACACAAACTGAATGTCAGGACTTACGTTGAAAACAGACGTTTTATTTTGTAGACGCTGCCTTGTACATGGCGGGACGGTTGTTAAATCAACGAAAGGAAAGATAATAAAACAGAAGGAAAACCCTAACTATCCCTAACTCTGGGGGACCCAACTTGTCCTACTCAGAAAGTAAAAGGGAATGTGAATTAGTCGGGAACTATATCTACTCTGCTCCAACCTAACCAAAACGTGAAAACAACCATCTCCAACCAACAACGTATAAAGTGAAGTAAAAAGCAATAATGTTCCCACATGGGAAAAGGACGGCACTGGACCGCAAATTACTAACACAAGAGAAACTAGTTCACACATGAACGATCGGTGACTTCCTTGTATCGCGACGGAGAAAAACAGTAAGCGTGCGGGACCAGGAACGAATTCCCCCCCCTTGCAGTCTGGGCTGGGCGGTCTTTATAGGCGACGTCAGGCCGCGGCGGGAACAACCAGCCTATAGGAGGAAAGGAATGCAGAACAGCGCAGCTGCGCAAAATCTCACATTTGTCCTTATAGGAACGTAACACCCCCACCCTTAAGAAAATAAATTGGGGGTTAAGTTTGTAAAATCAAGCTGAATATTTACAAAAATACAAATATACACAAATGTACATAACATTTCTTTTTTCTTTTTTTTAAAACATCTTAACAAACAATTTATTTACACTAATCCAGACGCTAAACCCTAGACAGGGCATCTGCCACCACACCACCGTGCCCCTTTGGAGACCATTGAATGGATCTCCATCGTTTTAGCAAGCCCCTTCCAATGGTGCAATTCTCCCAGCCAAGGCAGTGGACAAAATAAACACTTCAGTCCAGTTGGCTAAGCCAATCCTCACTCTGAGTTCTTGTTTGCCTTTTATTTGATGAACGATGGGGAGACCCTTCGCAGAAATTGTCATTAGTATTTCAAAAGTGTGATTATATATACAAACACATTTTTCAACTGTCGTTGTCGGGCTATGATTTGTTATCAGTTCGCTGGGCAGTGTAAATCGACTTCAGTGGGCAGCAGAGGAATTTACAAATTATGCTTTTTAATATTTATCGATATAGCTCAGGGTACCGAATTGAGTTGGGGGCTTGTTTTGTGTATTTAATGTAATCAACGGTAATAGAACATTATGTTAAACAACCTCTTCTCTTGTCAGTCCCAGCTTCTTTCAGACACATAACAGCCCCATCATAGCCCCACGTAGAGCATAGTACACACAAGGACACACTGAGCCACCGCCCTCACCTGCTGTCTGCGAGAACGCTTTCCTGTGGGGACAGCTCTGCCCACGAACCGTGGAGGGGCTGAGCGCGTTGGCAGGACAGGGCGCGGTGAAGGGGGATGGCCGGTCCCATGTGGGCGTGGCCTGGCCAGAAGAAGGAGGGGCTGAGAGACTGCCGAACGGGCGAGCGATCCGGTAAGCCGGGGCCGGCGTAGCTGAAGATGGTGGGGCCGTAGAAGGGCACGGCGCCAAAGTCATGGCCCAGGTCGGTGTAAGGGGACGGGATGCATATGGGGTGGCTGGAGTCCAGGGCCAGGCTGGGGGAGGGGGGGGATCTGAGGACGGGGGTGAGGATGTGGGCTGAGCCCATCTTGCTGGAGTGCACTTCTTGCAGCTGGAGAACTGGTTGCTCCCGCTTTGGGGAGGAGGTTGCCATACCAACCCCAAAGAAATGTGTAGAGTAAAAGAAATTGAATGAAACTATATCATGATCGGAAATACTAGACTAAGGCAGCATTAGTAAAATGGGGTTGCGTTGTTACACATGATTTACAAATCAAAGATGTCATGGTACATGGGTCATCGGTCTAATCCTTATGTCCACCTGCTGAAGGGTACCTTCAGGTCTTTGCTGTGAGCTAAAGGTGAGAGATGTTCGACTGTCAACATTAGATGTCCGGCTAGCATCGGTGAGGGAGTGGTTCTCTCAACATGAAGCGCTCAACACAGAGCCCTCAGACATGATGGGAAGCTGCTCTGAAGTCGCAGATCACAGGAACACTCCAGAGGTCCTAGAATAGACACAGGGAGTTGGAAAGTTGGTTACAAAATGAAACATTCCTTCACAGTATCAATATTGATTCATTACTATGGTGCGTCTCTGTGAAAATTTAAAATATCTGAAAATGTTTCTTTGTCCACACTGAGTGTGGACAAATGTACCAAGTAGCCGCTAGAACAAATATGGAGAATGGCACACACACACACACACACACACACACACACACACACACACACACACACACACACACACACACACACACACACACACACACACACACACACACACACAGTTAAGAGATAAAAGAGAGGGAAAGGGAGTGAGGAGGTATGGAGTGACCTGAGGACATGCATTTCTTACGACACAAGTCATTTACATAATAATTGATGGTGCAGCAACTTCAACGGTTAGTTAATCATCTCTGGAACAGCTGTCGGTCACTGTCTGGCCATTGTTGTCCTAGTCTAGGGGATAGCAAAAGTCCATCTTGTTCATTGTCTTCTCTTTTGTCTACTATTACTTTGCGTCTGCAAAAAATGATTTTACAAAGTTCAAAGAACTGAATAATAAGGAAGCACTGATACTATTTATAGTTTTAGTAGACCAACAACATCAATAAAAAGTATTCCTGCCAGCTAGTTACTATAGTTATTGCTTGCAAATCTGGGGTAGCCAGGTAACAAACATCAATCCACTCATGATTTCTCTCCTCTGTTCAACAGGGTTACTCAGGAATCTGCCACGTGAAGGGCCAAGCCATTAACATAAGTAAATATAGGTTTGATATTTATTTGATTTGTCTCAATATTATTTGTGTGAACAGACTAACTAAAATCTGTGCCCTCATTGGAAATTTGTGTGCATATTTTTTATGTGTGAATATATTGCCAATCCACTTGAACCTATCGATAATCCCTGTGTACATTTGTAATTTGTATGGATATATTTTTTTCAATGGCTCACCGACCGACCGATTTTCGGAAGGCGTCTACATCGCGAGAGTGGATGAGTGGAACGCAAATCAAGTACGGTTTACATCTCGACATAAACACCATCACTGATGAACCCGGGGTATTAGCAAACCAGCCAAAGCCCTTAAAGTGGCAATCTCAAAGATCTCAATTTCATTGTGTTTGGCGACAACTATTGTGAAAAAACTCAGTGCACCACTACAAACAGGTGGGTTGAGGAGCGGGTCTGCTGCAGTAGGTCTACCAGACCCTCTGGTGGGACCACCCATGCTGGGGGATGGAAAGTAGCCACTAACTGCACCACCATAAATGCATAGATGGTTCATTTATAAATTGTTATATTTCATATAAATCTTTATATATAACATGAGCAATTGTTCTCAACCAAAAATGTTCCTAGCTCATTGAGATACATTAAAAAACAACAACAAATGTACATGTGGCCCATATCATCCATTGTGGGGACAGGAAGCACGGCACCAAAGCGTACATCCACAGGTGAGTAAACTGACTTGACAATTGTAGGTATAGTTTAGTTTAGTTTATTGTTTATTTGTCAGGGACCATGTACAATTCACAGTCGCACCAGAATTAACCTCACTCTAGTTTTCCTTCTGCATCATTTCCTCCAAAAACCTGCCCAAATTTTTTGGTCAAATAATTGGGAGAGATCCTTACTTTGACTACTTGACAATAGTCCATTATTTATATTAAAAAGAAAAACATCTCACTTTAAGCTTCCAGGAGGTTTTCCGGTAAATTAAGACAATTATGCTTTTTTATGTCTTAAACCACCATTTACATGTAGCAGGGTTTAGATGTCCATAAACAGATGTCGTTAGATGTGTGTGTGTGTGTGTGTGTGTGTGTGTGTGTGTGTGTGTGTGTGTGTGTGTGTGTGTGTGTGTGTGTGTGTGTGTGTGTGTGTGTGTGTGTGTGTGTGTGTGTGTGTGTTTTAGGGGGAGGGGGGGAGGATCTTTTGATGCTTTGACCTTGACTTGAGATCTACCTCCTGACTCGTCAACCCTCCCCTAAAAAAGGAGTACTCCAACCTAAACCTGAGCTAAAAAGATTGCGATAGTGAGACAGAAAAATACATACAATGTAAAATGCTGATTATTAGTATGAGACATGTTTGTATCATATTCAGCAGTTTACTGTTATTCTGTCTGAAGAATCTCTGATGATGAATCACTCAAAATACAAAAAAATTAAATATTCCCGTTATACTTGTAAACAGATCACATGTATACGTGGCACACGTACACAAACACACACATGTGGCGAAACACTTTCCCGGAAAACCACAGACGTAGAATACAGCCAAAATAAGCCGAAATGTGGAGCGAAGAGAGGGATCCCGGCCACAAGCCAAAGGTTTGTCCATTTTAAACAAAAGCCCAAGGCCACTGCAATGTTCCCATCCTCCATTCTCGTTGACTCCCTAACGCCGGGCGGAAGGGGAGAAGGTAAAATGTCTCTTTCAAGAGGCTTTGCAAAAGGAAGTGCTTATATATTGAGGGGTGAGGGGGGAGGCTGTCGCTACGGATGCAAGTTGAAAAACATGTGTGAGACGGATGCAGGAATGAGTATACAAATCTATTTTTGTATAGCATTTTTTGCTGCATATTTCGTATAGGGAGCAAAACAAATATGCTGCCCTGAACTCCCTCTTTGAGGGAACGCATGAGCCAGAGAATATATTTGTAAAATAATATTTTAGATGAAGGTGGTTGAATATGGTATTGAGACTTTTGAGGACAGCAAGAAAAAAACAGAGTGAGCATAAATATGGTATGGGGTTGAAGATGCAGTTGTATCATGCATACAGCTGTTTCACATTGATCGCTTTGGAAATGACTTAAAAGTGTATTCCACTCACATGAACAGAAGCTAGGCTACTGTACTATGCTAATGGACCAACCAAAAGCCAATGCTAACCCAGAGACGGCACTTATGGATTAGCAAAGATGAGTTTGGAAGTTAACAATACGTCTGAATCTTAGTAAGACAGGCACACACAGATTTACAGATATTGTGGTGTATCCCTTTAAGTTTTGCTAAACAAGCACTGCCATATACTGCCTATCAATGGATTCACACTTAAATTCAAATTGACCAGTCAGGAATAGTACTTGAATAGGAAAATGTTTGAATATATAGCTAAACAACTGAATCAGGACCAAAATTGATTTATTTCAAGTGCTTTATTGTTGCAACAGTTGTTCAAGGTTCTACCACACAATACAATTTTGGGTGGGTTGCCAATAGGGAAGAGGGTTGCCTTATCATATCTTGATAGTTATTTGATAACCATATATTAATATATTAATAATATATTAATTCTATTAACTCTACCATTAACTTCCCTTTCCCATTTCAGTAATTCAGTCATTTGCATGTCTAAGAGATTAGTGATTTATGAATAAATGGCTTTATAAAAGTTGCTACAACAATTAAAGCCAGGCTGCTCAGCCATGAAAGTGTTCTTCGAATTTGCCTTGCCTTGTGATTTTGCACAGAAATTTGGTTTTAATGGTAGGGAGATGGAATTTCTATGGCACCCATGTCCTCAGCAGAGCAAAGCTTTTTTTCTTTGTGGTTCCAGTTTTCGAACCTTCTGGAGAGCAGAGATCTCTCAAGATGTCATTCCGTGTACACATATGCCCTGCACATCAGAGCTGAGGCTGCACGTTAAATAGCCATAAATATTTGGCCTATGCCATTCTAACAGAAAGTAGCTTGTTCAAACCAGAACGTTCATTGTTTATTTCACTAAGAAAATCCAATATCTCACCCTTTCCAGTGATATCAACGATCTATCATTTCACAAAAAACAAATACACATAAGTAGTCATTGTCACTATCACATTTCATTTTTCATTAAAAACTTTTGTTTACCGCAGAAGCAAAACCTGTGGCTTGTGTAATCCGTTAACGCCATGATATTAACAAGCAACATGGGAGGTTTACAACACCCTTTTCTAATTAAATGGTTAGTTTAAGGAAATCTAATAATGTAAACTTGGGGGTGAATAGGGTTTGTTGGGAGCAACTGAGGTCTTACTTGGAATACAATCTGCCAGCTGGCAGATCAGACGAGCTTGTTTACACAATGGTAAGTTCTTTCTGAAGTACTCTTGGTCTCATACGGCTTGTTCAGATTGAAACCGGCGGTATCATCCTCTGTAAACACAGCCAGCTACTGCAATAACGTGAACACGAACACATGAAAGAACCAAGAACTCAAAATTAGAACCATTTTTGTTAATGTGATATGTAATATACAAGGGGTATCACGTTAATGCAAAGTGAAATCCAGATGTTTTCGCACACCAGCGATACGACCATATATATACTGTCAGAATAACGTGATAGCAGGCCCAACTGCAGCGAGTCAGTGTTTCCGACGTATTGTTCAGCTGTCAAGTGCCCTGGTTCATAGTACGAGCAGGTGGAAGGTCCCATCAACGCCAAACAGATTGCCATTAAATGTGTCTGTTTGGTTTCGCTTGTTCCTGACTCAAGTGAATACTCGAAGCAAAGGTGCGAACAGCTCACACTCTGACCCCGTGCTGCCTGATATGAATGCTGCGTGTTGTCAACAGACGCTTAAATGGAGTCCTACCTTCAGTCACCGGTCCGGGAGCACCAGTTGCCAAGTAACTTGCTTTTCATGTTTGGCTGCTTAAGGGTAGGCTAAAACAACCGAAAAAGCCTCTCTCAAGTGTCGTCCGTTTCAATCTGTATCAGTCGAGTCTATTCGATAA
Organism: Gadus morhua; assembly: GCF_902167405.1. NCBI lineage: Eukaryota > Metazoa > Chordata > Actinopteri > Gadiformes > Gadidae > Gadus > Gadus morhua. Next base: position 13,994,017 of record NC_044068.1, read on the forward strand.
AAGCTTACTGTCTCAAAGTGCAGATATCCGGAGCAGTGGGTGAGTTTTGTGATGCTGGGACCGCACTACCAGGCCGTTGCTTTAGCTCTCCATGTCTGTCTGCTTAACTTAAGGCGCGAGACGTGCGGGGACATTCTGCTCGCAGAGGGCTACGTCACAACAAACCAAACCCGCCTCGTGCCCGCCTTCAACTGGCTGCTATCTCGTCTGGGTTTTGTTTTGCCTCACAGTCGCACGTCCCGTTTGAAGCAATGCATCCGTGGGTTGCGAGTGCGACTTATCTAATCTTTTGACTATCCATAAATAAAGCAGTTCGGGTGTATCCATTTTGCTTTATTTATGGAAGAAAAAAGGGGGAACGGGGTGTAATGCAATACATTGTTGTTTAATCGTTTGTTGTGCCTAAAGGTCCCACGGCATGAAAATCTCACTTTGAGGTTTCTTACATAAATAGGAGTTCCCCTGGCCCTGGCCTATGCAAGCATATATGTAGCAAAATTCTAATGGAAATGCAATTTGCAATTCAGTAAGTCATTACATTATGCGATTGACAATTCATTATGCAATTTGATAATGTAATTTGTAAAAACGTTATTCAAAGTGTATCTCAAAGTGACAATGAAATCCTCAATAAAATTATAACAAAAATAGAATAACATTTTGTAAAAGATTTTGCAAAAAGTTTTGCAAAAGATTATGTAAAACGCTTTGCACGCCCTTCTCCGGTGCGATCCGGTGCAGGCATGTTGGTCGCTCTTTCGTACCCTGCATCCCGTTGGTCGCTCTTTCGTACCCTGCATCCCGTTGGTCGCTCTTTCGTACCCTGCATCCCGTTGGTCGCTCTTTCGTACCCTGCATCCTGCAGGTCGCTCTTTCGTACCCTGCATCCCGTTGGTCGCTCTTTCGTACCCTGCATCCCGCTGCTCCCCTAGAGCTCCACGCGTGGATGATCAGCTGATCTGACGAGGAAGTCACCTAGTTCCCGCCCAGACGCGATTGGCTGATTTTTTTGCAAAGCGTTTTAGCATAATCTTTTGCAAAACGTTTTGCAAAAGTTTTTCAAAATCTTTTGCAAAGCGTTTTGCATAATCTTTTTCAAAACGTGTTTTGCGGATTGAAAGGTAATTTGAATTTCGCAACACATGGAGCGTGTCGAAGTGCATTGCAATCACGGGGACGCTATAGCTTTTCAATTTGAATAAAGGAAATCCAAAAATTTGTCTAAATGTTAATCTATTTTTATTGTTATAACTTTTGCAAATTCTATTGAGGATTTCATTGTCACTTTGCATATTAAAATACACTTTGAATAACGTTTTTACAAATTACATTATTAAATTGCATAATGAATTTTCGATTGCATAATGTAATGACTTATTGAATTGCAAATTGCATTGCCAATTGAATTTTGCTACATGTATGCTTCAATACTAGCCTGCCTATGGTCCCCCAGTGGCTAAAACTTGCGTTCGGTGTAAAACGAGCACTATACTAGGTGTTCTGCTTGCCTTTGAAAAAACGAGGTTCAAGCACGCTGATTTGGAATGTGGTCCCTTATGTCGTCATAAAGGATCTAAAAGGTCGGAATAATGGAGCGTCAGAGAAACGACATGGAGCCGAACTGACAGCTGTCTACTGAAAACATCTATATCGAACTCAGAGTTTGTTGTTGCTGGTGACGTAAAAAGGTCAGCCCGTGGCTCTACTACCACAAGTTGAAATGGGTACAGCGCCACCTTTTCTCACCGTCATTTATACTCGGACAATTGCAGTTGTCCAATTGAGGAGCATAGTCGAACTATGGCTCTAATCGGATTAAGCTGTGCATGTAAACGTTCTGATTGACAACAAGCCATCTGTGAATACAGGGGCGGCCTTCCCTACAGGCGGGTTAGGCGGCCGCCTAGAGCGCCATCTAGAGGGGGAGCGCAAAACAATGCGCCCGAAAAGAAAAAAAAAATATATATATATTTGTATCGGCCAATCGCTCAATACCCATTCGAAATATTTGGGAACGTGAGACGTCTCCGGTTGAATTGCATTTTAGTGAGGCTATTGTTAAGGGAAGGGTAATTTGAAATTCGCCTACTATGTATAAATATTGACAAAAAAATGGCTCCATAAAGGATGCTGCTGCCCATCAATCCCTTGGCAGGTATAAACCGCTAAACGAGGGAGTCGTACCGGTGATCAATGTGAAGTTCCCCACGTCACATCGCTGTGTTTCCAAAAAAGTCAACTGTCTGTTGAAAAGCCAACATCTTTCAAACTTTGTTTTAATTTATTTAATGTTACAAAATCCGCCCAAAAATACTTACAAGTAAGTATTCTGTGGGAAACACTGTTATGTAAATGGTAGCGTTAGAAAGTTACAACAACGTTCAACATGCTCAAGTATTTTTTTGTATTATTGTTTTTACCACAGATAACAGCGATGGGCTAACCCATAATTTAATTCCCCACACATTAGCTATAGCTGTTTTTTGGGTAGTCTACTCATCTATTTCTAGGTTAGAAATAAAAAAACATTATGTTTCTTCCGGCAATTAAATTTGAATCAAATTACGAAATAAAACGTGTGGGGAAAAAACTTGAATACATTCAATCGTTTGTGAAAAGCAAAGGATTTCACTCAAGACAGATTTTCTCCAGCATGTTGGGGAAGAAAACAACTCCCAATTTCCCACGCTTCTTCATGACATCATCAAACTACACCTTCTGTTATGTTTAGATTGAGAGACCTCTAGCGGCAGAAGTCATGCCTTTGAGTGATATATTTATATTATATAATGTTATGCTAATGAATTCAAAGTAGAGTTCAGTTTAATAACCCATTACTTTGATAAATCGATGGCAACGTTTTCGAAAAGGCTAATAATTAATATGGATTTTAATGGCCTTACAATACCACTCTGGGATAAGGCAAGCATACAGATTGCTATTGCTTTTTTGTAAACTAAAATAACAATAGCATTCAATTATTGACCAGGCCTACAGATAATGAAATGGATAATCGATCAAAACCATACGGTGCAGATGACAGCTCGGTAGTATGATAAATGCGTACTTCTTTGAACCAACGTAGAGGAATATGAGTAGCCTATAAGAACTCAGTGTGAAGGGTGCCTGGAACAGAAAGTGTCAGCCACAAGGCCGGCCACCGTCCACACCGAAGACAACATACGCTTGCTAGATACTATTTCATATGATTTCTCTTTTATTTGCAGGGCCATGCAACCCTGAACCTTATCTTATAACCCCAATATAAAATATTGATTTAACCTTGATTTATGGTCAGACTCTTACAGTTCTAAACAACATTGAACCCAAGATAAAAGATGGCCACTAATCCTCTGTAAATGCATGCAAATAATGCAAAGTAATAGTAGAAATATCTTAATAGAGAGGCAAACCAAAATCATGATCTTACCGGATACCATTATTATTAATACTTAGTTGATAATCATGCTGAAACTGCAGCCCAAGCACACCACTGCAAAGTTTCTCAACAATAGCAGAGCTATCCAGGGAAGATTTTCCCATTGCTAATGTGTGTGTTTGTGTGTGTGTGTGCGTGTATGTGTGTGTACATGGGTCTGTGCATGTGTTTCCGTCAGTGTGTAGGGAGTATTGGACATGGACATTTCACGATGTCCATGTTATCTTCCTATGAGTGACAGAACTAGAAGGTCAGGAATGGTCAGAATGGTCATGTTGATAACATTTACAATAATGCTTGGAGGGAGAAGTGAGCTGGTTAACCTTGTAAGCATCTTAACATGGATGCAGTCAACCATTTGAAGCCAGTGGAAAAGGAACACTACACAGGAGGGCTGGGGGAGCTGCTGGAAGAGAAATCAGATACAAATTGCTTTCTCGGGCTCAAAACTTTCTTTTCTGAGTGCATTTGCATTGCCTGACATTTCTTTAGCTATTCAAATTTAGTTATTTCGCTGAAAAATTTTCTCACAGATGCCTACAGGCAGATTGTTGTCATCAGGGATCAATCCCAGGAGTGACTACACTATCCTTCTCCTACGTTACAGTCTTAGTGATGGTGGTTTGCACATCCAAAAAGGATGTGCAATCCTTTTTTTCGGGAAAAAAATTTCTGGCTGTGCTACCAGCCAACCACGGTTCACTTCTGCAGATGGTTCCAAATGTAGCAAGAGTCTTATTTATCCCCATTAGGGATGGGCAAAATGATTCTTTTCCGGGAACTAGTTCTTTCAGTTCAGTTCACTATAACGATTCGTTTATTTGATTCGTTCGTTTTGATTCGTTCGTTACGTCAGATTACATCTTAAAAAAAAATAAAAAATAAGAAAACCTTTTTTTATAATTTTTTTTTTTTTTTAATTGGTCATGGGTCCGGATATTACCGTCAAGACCGCAGTCCGCCGTTTGGAGATGCCTGCTATTTAGTATGTCGAACGTCCCACCAATATTTATACCACTTGCTTACTCTCTATATTTCATTCATGGTTTTACATTAATAATTTTATTTTACTTTACATTTAATTCTTCATTGTTCAGGCATTACAGAACTTGCATGGTCATAAATAAAAAATACGAACTGCAGTTTAATTTCTTTGTTTGTTCTTCAATTGACGTAGAATGGAGCAAAGACTCCTGGGATTGGGAAATGCGTTTATCCAATAAACAGATGGAGGTCAAGTCTATTTTCGAAAAAATGTAGGGGGATATATGAGTCGAATGGTATGACCCAAGATACGTCAGACAGAGAAAGCGCGCATATTCGACGGTACCGCCTTGTCATTGGTTTACCCAGGTGCCATTCCAACATCATTGCTACCTCTCATTGGCTGAATCTTTGAGAAAGTTGTAGACTCAATCAATGGAAGTCGCGGGGAGACGGAGCTCTGTTCGTTTGTATATTTTATTTACGTGACCATATGTTTGGTATGTTAAAAAAAAGAATCAAAGAACCAGTTCTTCTTGTTTTGGGGAACCAGTTCTTGTCGTTCACGTTCGGGATTCGTTCGTTGTAACGAATCAGTCGCGACCGACACATCCCTAATCCCCATACAACGCCTGATCAATAATGTTCCACGAAATGCAATCTTTTTCAACAACGGGACGCCTTTTGATGGTTCCGACTCAATGCCCTACAAATCCTGCATTAAAAACAACGGTCAACTAGAACTATCGTCCAGATGTTTCCTTGACAATGCAACAAACAATCTGCTCAAAGCGCCGAATAAGAACATATTTGAATTGCAGTGGACTTAAGTCAATGAAAAGCTGATTATAGATTATAGTAATGGAGAAACCACTCCAGGGTTCTTCTGCGTTGCTAAGCCACCTTGGCTTCGCCCTGGCTGCATCACACGGGACACGGCATGATCGTTTATTCCTTCCAAAGCGGCACACAGATTTTACGCTTTTCAATAGCTGGCACCCTGTCGCGGGCTCAAGTCATAAACTTGGCACCCGCTTCCTCAAACTTGCACCCATTATCAAGCCCGGTGCCCAAGCTGCGCCCGCCCATGTCATTAGCCCATTTATAAATGTCGACCGCCATTCCCTTTGTAATCCAGACTCCTTATATCTTGATGGTGGAGTGAGCCATGAGCTCAGTACATTCGTCTCAGGGCTGGATTCTTAGCCCTTATACCGGACCATTGTACCAACACGGCCACCTCATCATTCCCTGCTGTCTAATTGGATAGGGTAATTTGCTCACCTCTCCACTGTGATAGCAAGTGAGTGATGAGTTATCTGGCACAAACTAAGTGTGATAACTCCCACGCAGACCCTTCTTTTTATCTCTGTACTGATTGGACTATTAATGTATGCCATATGCTGTATCATAGGCACATTGTTTTCCATAAAATAAAGACACACACACACACACACACACACACACACACACACACACACACACACACACACACACACACACACACACACACACACACACACACACACCAGAGTGTTTTAATGTATGTATAATGTATTACTAACATTTATTACGTTTATCTTTGCCAAGTCGTAAGAATTTTGCTGTGCTGAAGCAATTTGGTACATGCAACAATAAACACACTTTGACTTTGACTTTGACTTTTGTCTTGTTGTTTCTCTAGATGGGAGGGAGTCTTATAATCGTTCCGGGGTATCCACACCATCCTGCACTTGCTTTTTCTTCGTTGAACATAAACTTTCCTTGTATTCTTTCATTGTGTGGATCAAAAGACAGAAAGTACGTTCATTGCTGAATTTTCCATGCACCAACTCAGCAATACGAACTAGGCATTGCTTTTTAGGCTAGCAATGCTGCATTCACATCCAATTTATTTTGGAAACATGGGTTGTGGAGCACTTCTAATTGTAGCTGCCTAAATGGCTGTTGATTGTATGCTTTTAGAAAATTTATTAGAAACGTTATAACTGTTGTCACTATTTATTCATTCTTAAATGATTAACATTATTTGGATATTAAATTAACCTTTATAAAACTCAAAGGCAATGCTTTAAAACAAAATGTATGTGTCCTATCACTGGCTCAGTTTTACACTGAATTATTTGATTGTAACATTTTCATCACGTTACATTGGTTGTAGATAGTCAAACAGGGAGGTAACTATTTACTGCCAACTGAATTCCCAATTTCTGCATCTAATCCCTTGGGAGGATGACCCGAGTCAACTTTTGATTGCAATTGCCGGTGTGAGCCTGAGAGAGTCCATGCATATGCACTTTCAAGCACACCTCTTTCCTCCCTTTTTTTTGCAAAATAAAATACCAGATCTTCTGGAAATACCGTCCTTACACCCGCAGAGATAATCATGCAGAATTAGGAATGCGCTCGTGTCAAACCCTCTTGAAATCCTATTTTGGTAATTACTATTTTCTGCTTTGAACCGTTTTATGTGACTTTTGAAAAACCTCTTTGGCATCACATCACAAGATAATCTTTGTGCTGTGGCAAAACCTGTGTGCCGGCACCAGGGGCGAGCAGGGACAAGGTGTACACTGTCTTGTGTGACTAAGGCGTCGCCATAGTATTCCCCTAATTGGTTTGGTGAGGACCTTGAGATCCAGCTTACCCTCATATTAAAAGCTGACCTTCCTTTTTTTTCATGTTGTGTAAAAATGGCCACGATATATAAACAAAAATTCTCCAAATTGCATAGATGGGTTTATGGCAACTGTATTATCAAGAACTGATTTGTTTCATATTATTATTGATTTAACTTTAAAAATCAATGCATCTACACTTCTAAAACATTGTGATACTATACATTTCACAATTGAACATCCCTCTAATCACAAATTGAGAAGATCAATTCATGATGTATCGATCAGCCTGGGTTAGGTTTTCAACAGGTCTGAGAAGGTAGGACCTTTCAAATACTGTAGCTTAATAAATATTAATAATAAAAATAATGCAAAAGTGGTGCCCTCAGAGCGGAAACAGCTGGTCAACACTGTCAGAAAAAGGAGAAGTGCATCAATAAGAGGAACATATCAGGGTTATGCCCCATAATCTCAGAAATCATGGCCCAAACCGTAGGGGTCAAGAGGTCATTGCTGCTGACAGTTCACATCTGCATCTCTATAAGGCAGAGGGGGCAAGTGGGCACCCATTCCTAATGTTAGAACCCTGCCAGGGCTTCTTTCACAAGCTTTGTGAGGTCTTTATCTAGTCGGCAGTCTATCGTCCGAGGACCACCCTCCATGCTGAAAATAATTGAACAGCATAGGAGGGTCAGGACATTCCTAAACGAGGAGCAACCCGTTTCTGAACTTCAGGTTCCCCTATTACGCAGTTCATATAGGGCGCAGTGAAGAACGCTGTGCACGGGCACAGTTTGAAAGAGCAGAAATGGGAATCAAAACTAAGTGACATCCTAGGGTGGCAAGGTCCCCGAGCGGTCACAGGTTCGAGCTGACCGCAGTGGGGCACGGGACTGGGCTGGCATCACATGTTGTCAGCTTTGTAGAAGTGAGAGTGGGAACTTGTTGTTGTTAAGCTGAGGGTGGTGCGGGGTCAGGCCTGGTCAACGTGCGGGGGCATGGCATATTGACGGCTGGCATCGAAGATCTGATTGGGCACAGGGTGGGAGAACATTTTTTACAGCGATTTATTTACGAGGCCGTTGTGTTTCTGTCGAGGGGGTGAATGTCAGGATGAACTGCTGATGTCCTTAGCCTCAGGTCACGGAAAAGTGTCTTTAAAGATGATTCGCCTGAACGGCTCAACTGAACCAGGATTGCCGTGATTCCCCTAAAGGTTAGTTTAGGGTTCTAAGAAAAAGGTTTTCTTTTATCTTTTGTGTCTGATTCGTTGCAATTCAGGTAAGGGCCAACAATGCTTCCATGCAGGTGAGTGACCGAGAAAGACACAGAGGGTCAGCGGGTGGGTGGGCGTTCTGCCGGACAAAACAATCATTGGAGACGATACACAGTGTCGAAAGGAACATCTGTTTCCACTGCATATCAGCAACAAAGACAAAACGCCTCTTCCACCTTGTTAAGGTGCAACGCGAGTACAATCGTCTCCATGGTGATCCAACTGTGAACAAACAGCAGGTTCCGGCTAGACAGTATCGGTTGGTTACTTCCAGGTCTGCGATTCTGGTAAAGGGATGATTGGTGTCTAGGATGAAAGAACAGCCTGTAACGGAGCAGCGTGAGTCGATGATGCTACATTTATTTTAGAGTAAGATGGGACGGATGCAGGGGAGGGGGGGGGAGAAGAGGACGGGAAGGGAAGGCAAACGAGAAACAGAAGGAAAAGGCAGGGGGAAAAGAGACCCAACAAATTCCGTACGAAAAGGAAGAGCAATGGCCAAACAAGGAAATCCTCCAGGTTTATGAAGCCGGATTTACAATTCAAACGCACAATTTGGATGGGATTAGAATCTAAGTGTATCTCTAAATGCATAAGAATCTATGTATTTGCTTGATATTTGTAGACCCGGCTGTTTGCTCTGACAAGCTTCAATTCCTTCAGAGGTTTAGGCAACAGACAGTAAGAGAACAATGAGTGTGAAGGTAGATCAGAGAGAGAGAGAGAGAGAGAGAGAGAGAGAGAGAGAGAGAGAGAGAGAGAGAGAGAGAGAGAGAGAGAGAGAGAGAGAGAGAGAGAGAGAGAGAGAGAGAGAGAGAGAGAGAGAGAGAGAGAGAGAGAGAGAGAGAGAGAGAGAGAGAGAGTCCCTGGGAGTTGCTTCCGCTGCTTTCTGTGAAGGCCGAAGTTATTTATGACTGAGTGTACCGTGCCTCACATTCTCCCCTGGTACACAGTGTGACGTGGGAGTAATGCTGCTCTTCCCAAAAAGCAATTAAAAAACAACGGCATCCTGAGAAAAAATAACCCTAAAAAACTTAAAACCCACAGAACCAGCCACCGTACGGCACGGAAAAAGACAAAACCCTCATTGAAGTATGAGGTAGAGAGTTCACTTTAATTATTATTAGATAGGGTTCAATTTTGATTTATATATTCTACATAAATTATTGAATTATGTTGCTATAATATATATTTACATTAGAAAAATGTTGGTTTCGACTTAGGGACCTGTCATCCTCTCAGGCAGACCACCTTATTTGTCGTATAAAATTGGGGTTGGTTGGATGGAGTTTAAAAATATTAAGCAGACATGAGCATATATCTTCTATATTTTTTTGTTTTCATACTTTTACGATCATACTGTATAGGCACGTTATAGGCAATGTAGATCGCGGTTTGAGGCTTTAGATCAATATTGGTGTCTTGATTCAGACTGTCAGTTCCATTAACTTTGGTGGTTGCTTATTCTTCTTTGTGTATGTGCGTGTGTGTGCATGTGCATGTGCATGTCTATCCAGTCTGTTCATGTGGTGTATGGTGATTTATGTAAAACCTTTCAGTTCCCTCCAAAGGATTCTTTATATCCCCCTGGTCCATTTCCCCCTCTTTTTACACACGATAAAACCCTGACCATGCAACAACCAAGATGTGTCGTTTTTTTTTGTTCAAGCTAAAAGCCATTTAATGGTGTTGTTAAGTTTCAGCAAGTCAACAAATCATGTCGAATTGACATGCATTGAAACAAGAAGAGGGGAGGGCAAGGGCATTTTATTGATTCTTTTTTAGTTTTTACATTACTCATTATGCGTTCCCATGGCTTATTGCCACTTGCCTTGACAACCCTACAGGCAGAACAATTAGGTCGGTTTGTTTTGTAGCCATATTTAATTATTTTTGGCGTCTTTCTTGCTGGGTCTACAACCAAAGGGAAACGTCACAGAATGACATTATTTTTTATAGCTTGTCAGCTGTGGATGCAAGTACTCCCTGCGCTAGGCTTGTTTCAAATTTGGAGCGCCAAGTTTATTCCTCTGTTGACTTGATTTAGCTTCGCTAAATGCTGCACATGGTTAAAAGTGTTTACAACAGAATGTTGCTGCCCTCTTGTGGCTTTTTAAAAAAATTAATAATAATAATATATATCGGGCGCACACATGTATTAGTAGCCGTTTATTCGTTAATCTTACTCAGCATCATCAGTAGTGTTGCCTTAGCATCCCTTAACTCTCTTAGGTTACTACTTTGGTTACTGCTCGTTTAACCTGATGCTTTAAAATGATTCAATGGGTCAGGCACTTGGCCTTTAATGTTTGATAACAAGGTTATAAGAAAAACATTTAAAAAAAACACCCATCTAAAACACTATATATATGATATAGCCCCCTTCTTGGAATGAGATTCGAAAAAATCTAAATTTCCATGAGCTTGAAGTTAAACAGTTATGCATCTGCAATTAAGAAAGCAGTTTCTAATTTTCCCGTTGATCAGGTGAGCCATTGGTCAAGATAATCTATTGTTCAGGTGAGCGTCAACCATTGGTCAGGAGAAAGCATTGGTTAAGAGAACCATAGATCAGGAAGCCTGGTGGAGGTCTGGACTCGGACCACAACACCTCGCTTGAAGATACCCTGCATGTACCAAAGGCAGCCCAAACATGGGCGGTATTTCCCCCTCAGCATTATCATGATAATGCTGAGGGGGAAATACCGCCCAAACATGGGCGTGGGCGGTATTTCCCCCTCAGCATTATCCATGATAATGCCCCCATGGTTAGGGTTGGACTAGGGTTTAGTATTGGCCCTGAGTGAGTAGTAAAGTTTGTTTGCGTAGCCGTTGAAAGGTTTATGGTTATGTGTCACCCCGAAAGCCAGAAAATCCTGCATGACTCCTCACTCATCACTCCATTACGATGGAGACTGCCAGAGATTTCTGTCGGCCAAATTAAAGTCAAGCCGTTAAAAAAGCAGCTACGCCAGAGTTTCACTTTGATGATGCTGTTGAAGTGAATTACTGGTGTTGATGAATGGGTTCTACTGAAGGAGGGCTCTTCAGAACTTGTGAATTGAGCACCAAATGAGATTCGATTCAAATGTTTCTTTGGTTTGATTTTAAAGCAGACATTTATTTACTGCACATCCCCTATGTAAAAACAGAAACTACTTACCATATATACACCATATAATATATTATATCTATACTTTATTGACTCAGTGGTGTTATTCGACCAAGGTGGTGTTTTCACTCTTTGTCGAAGTGAGGCTCAGCAGTGGCTGAATTTGAGTGTAATTTTTCCATTGCCATGCCTTGGCTATAAGTGAGTGAAATGATCTTTGAGAATATCCTTTTTGGTTGACTCTCTTCTTACAGTTTTCAAATCTTGCCTACCGCACCTCAAAGACGGCACAATCACTGTCACAAAGTACAAAAAAACATATCAGAGGAGCTGCCACAATACCACAGTCAACGTGATGTGTCGCTAAGACAAGTGTTTCTTGCTTGCACCAGATAACATTTGCCCCGCCATGCAGAGCTGCAAAGTCTGCCCATATGTGGAAGCATTCAACAACCACTTTTGGGGGAATAGACACAGCTGTCACGCATACCTTCAAGTAATTAAAGCACAGTCCAACTGTGGCGATACGATTATATTCTTTCCATGAAAAGTTGAACACTCTGAGTCTGATGGGCCCTTGAGGCTTTGGTTTTGTAATGAGAAAAAAAGTGTTTATGAGTTTGGATGGGACCTACTTTCATGACAAATCCATTGTTTCTTATAAGTGCATTATTCCTGTAAGACAGTAGTACAATTACAAAAACCTTTTCCAACCGTCCACGACTATAGGAATAAGGTTGAACATGATAGAGGGGCAAATTTGTATTTATTCTTTAAAGGTAAGGTGACAAACAGAAACAAAAAACTGTGGATACAATGGCTTCTTGTGCTCCTACTCCTACTTGCTCGTTTTCACTTTGAGCAACAAATGGCTCTACCTCCCCTGCATCACAAGTGTAATGGCTATGCAATGGTAATGAATGTACTAATCACATTAATCTGAATGCTCGATAACCCGTCTTTCTCTAACTTTAAAGTGCCATAAATTCTAAACAGAGCACACTAGAAAGTAAATGGAAAAAATAAAACAAATCATAAAAAATATAAGAAGATATATAAGATCATTATTAACAAGCGGGTGCAATATGAAGAATACATTTCCGTCAAAAGTAATTATGTTTGTGTGTGTGTGTGTGTGTGTGTGTGTGTGTGTGTGTGTGTGTGTGTGTGTGTGTGTGTGTGTGTGTGTGTGTGTGTGTGTGTGTGTGTGTGTGTGTGTACGTGTGTGCGTGCGTGTGCGTGTGCGTGCGTGCCTGTGTGAGAGTGTCTACTCTTAGGCCCTTACATTGCGTCGACTATGTAAGGGCCGACTATGTAAGGGCCCTTAGTGTAGCAACATAGTGTAGCAACATAATTCAAGCTAGCTTGTAGGCTGAGCCACGCTGTCATTCAAAGTGATATATATTATAGCGCACCACGCAATGTAACCCTCTAAAGGGAAGACCATAAACAGTACAGAGTGGATAGCATCTTTGATAAAAAACGTCAGGTGCAGTGCCTCCTGTGAAAGTTCTCAACGGCGATTTGGCAACCTCTGTCAGTTTCTAGATCAATTTGCATTGATGTAACATTTATTTAATAAGGCATGAAGCATCTTATTTAACTCACCATCTAGGGCTGGGCGATAAACCGATTTCATCGAGTGTGTAGCTCACGTCGACTTGTTTAAATTAAAATCGGTTTTCTCTTCAACATCCGCCAACGCTTCCCTCTCAGTTCCCGTAGTTCGGAATGGGCTCAGCCCTCTCCCCGCACAGAGCGCGCATTTACCAAAGTGATACACAAACATGGCAGCGAGTGTGACAAGTTGTATGCAACAATTTATTTATACATGTATAATCAATTTTGAGGCAAACATAATTAATTTGAAATAGATCTGTGTGGTTTAATAATTCGTCGATCTGTTGGTAATTCGTCGATCTGTTGGTAATGCCTCGGGGCTCCAGTAGGGGGATCGAGCTCCTCTTCCTCATTCAATACAGACGAGTGAAGGAAAGAGCTGCGTGTGTGTGTTTTTCTCATTCTTCTCCCGTTACTATTCCCTTTTTTAATGTAATTACCGTTTGCAAAACACTGTATATTTATGAACACATGTTGAAAGTTTGAATGTTATGTTGCCACTTTATCGCCTCTTATCATTAGTAATACTTTATGTTTACAGAAATATTTTATTTTATATTTTATATATTTTACATTTTATGTTATGTTACAGGTTACAATGTTTACAATGGCAGGGCCTGCCATATTGCATTTTTATGTAAATCGATTTAAATCGGAAATCGGACTTTTTGTGAAAAATCGGTTGGTTTTTTTTAGGCAATATCGCCCAGCCCTACCATCAACGTGTGCCTGTGTTTGGAGACAGCACCAGCATCGCCCAGCGCACACACGAAAGGTTAATAGTCTTCTCTCTATGGTGAACTACGACAATACTGCCCTCTAGTGGTCATTAAAAGATGCAAATGTGCACACACACACACACACACACACACACACACACACACACACACACACACACACACACACACACACACACACACACACACACACACACACACACGCACACACTCAAACACACTAAACACACACACACACACTATCAAACACACGCACACACACACACACACACACACACACACACACACACACACACACACACACACACACACACACACACACACACACACACACACACACACACACACATACAGTAATTAACTTTGCAAACACCACCGTTTATATACGGTTACACTGAACCAAGACACAAACGTATGTCTCTGTATTATGGGTGTAGCAGTTTGTCCCTAAAGCAATTCCATCAAGTAGATCAGTAGAATACACTCTATGTGGCTTTGTGTTTCTTTCTTCTGTCACTCAATGAATGGTGATCAGTCGGGACTGTAGAAATGCTTTTGTCTGCCTCCCCCTGCCATCTGGCCAGTCTTACTCCAAGTAAGAGACTCCCACCTGTGTGTGTGTGTGTGTGTGTGTGTGTGTGTGTGTGTGTGTGTGTGTGTGTGTGTGTGTGTGTGTGTGTGTGTGTGTGTGTGTGTGTGTGTGTGTGTGTGTGTGTGTGTGTGTGCGCGTGTGTGTGTGTGGTGTGTGGCATGTGTGTGTGTGTATGTGTCTGCATTTGCAGTTGTGTGCGTGCATGCTTGTGCGTGCGTGTCTTCACGACTCTCTTCGCCATATACATACTACAAAGAAATGACTTCAAGGCCTTTCCCCACCCAGTGTTTACATCGGTACTGTGTAGGCCTGCACGCAGCAACGGAACCGTTCCAACCTGAAAGTAAGCCTATGTTTGACTCCCTCTTCTGACCCAATGAACTTGTCCTCAGCATGACCCAGCTTGTCCTTGTCTGATCATTTGTCTCCCAGAGGGGCCATCCTGGTGGAGAAGAGAGAGCTGTGTGTGACCAAAGACATCATGCCAACGCTAAGACGTTCCCTTCCTCTGCCTCTTCGCACTTCTTCATCACTGAAGGAGCCATCGGGCCAGCAGGGCCCCAAGACACAAGGGGTTAGAAATGTGTGTGTGTGTGTGTGTGTGTGTGTGTGTGTGTGTGTGTGTGTGTGTGTGTGTGTGTGTGTGTGTGTGTGTGTGTGTATGTGTGTGTGTGTGTGTGTGTGTGTGTGTGTGTGTGTGTGTCCCCTCAAGCCAAAGCACACCACCTCCACCTCGACCACCGCCGGCCCAGTACCCAGTAGCCACCACAGAGAGCATGACACGGCTACATTGTGCCTCATTGTCCCCCAACCACAACGACCACTGATTGATAGCCCCACCAGGAGAATGGCTCCCTTTGTGTTTACAGTGAAAAGCAGAGAATGTCGGAGCGCTCCGTTATTTAGCCGGGTTATTGTCTGGGTGCAAAGGGGGAGGGTGTGGGGGTCATTCATCTGTAATGATTAAGAAACTCCCTAACTGCGACCTGCTAACTTAAAAGAGAGAAGGCTGTGGTGGTTCTCGTTTGTCTGCACGGCATCCCCAAGTATTGTCCCGCCACACACGTGACAGTCATTCAATTGGATTCAATACAACACAGAAGGCCTACAACAATGAATTAACATTATGATTGAATAACATTTTCACCTAAAATATCTTTGTTAAGTACGTTTTGGCTGCTGCTTTTTCATTTTGTTTTAAGTATTTGTGACGATAAGATCTTCCAACTAGAAGCTATGTGACTTTTTCGTTCTTTTTGGACAACAATGAATGTCCACGGGACACAAAAGCAACGGTGAATTAGCCAGACATAAGAGCAGCACTCTTATTTTCGGTCGCTTCCTTCCATCATTGAAGGAACAGAATTATACCTGCACTCAATCTCAAAAATAGTGTGTGAAAATATTTTAATTTTAATATAGCAGGCCACACACTGATAGGCTAAGAAGGACGTGCTGTCGTTTCAGCCTATTGCTTAAGCAACTTCTTCAAATCGTTGTTCGGTCAAGGTGCGCTGCTCATGATACAATAGTTATTTCCTTTAATCATTCATACTGCAGGGGCCGCTATAGAACACGAGCACCGTGTGACTTTACTGGTTTGGCGATAGGGGTCAGTGCAGCCATTTTTGAATAGCTCATATTCAGACACTTGGTTCAAATGTAGGTATCTTAATCATGCCCAAATCCAACGTCCACATTTCATTATGTATCTTTTAGTAACTTTGACGGGATTTTCGTCAAAACTGTAACATAATTGCAATGTATAATAATTGCGAGATTTGAGGAAGTGATACCTTAGGGATACATAGGAATTTAACTCAATTAGAAATTTGGCTAACGAATCAGCAATTGACTGTTACTTAATATTTGGCTCTATTCGAAGGACAGATTCCCTGTCTTGCTTTGATTCTCCTATTTCTTCTATGTCCAAGAGGTGCTAAAATACTGCCCGCCTGTTTACTGTTTTTCTTGATTAGAGTTGGCTCTCATTTTGGAACAGTTTCATCCATTTGGCTAGCTCGGCTTCCTCTTTTCCCCGCTTTTTGGCAGATATTCACAAGTCTCCATTTTGACCAGAGGGCTTGGTGTAAAACACAACCCCTTTAATGTTTAACATCAATTAGGGAGAAATCATTGAAGGGATTGAATGGGATCAATGGATTTATGCATGCGGTATGCATGCATGAGGTAGCAGACTTCTTCCAATGTCCAATATGCCATCTACTCAACCACTTCTAATGGCTGCAGTTACCATTACAACAAAACACGCATAACATTTTCTTGTTTGTGCATCTGTTGAATCCCTCAATCCACCCACAATGCCTTGGAGTGTAAAGTAAACCCCACCTACACACACACACACACACACACACACACACACACACACACGCAAACACAATCACACACACACACACACACACACACACACACACCCCCCGCATGGTGTTATCTTCTGTCCAGCATATCCCGGCTACGAGCCTACACTCATCCAACTCTGATTTCCAAGTCATCTCACTGATAACGAAAAGAAGAATGTTTTTACGATACAGGAAACTAATATACAGGAAACTTTCATACAGGAATTTATTTTTCTCCATATAAGCTTTGAAATCCACTGGCAACGAACAGCATAACAACAACCACCTTACAGGAAGGCACCATCAATGAATCCCCAGACACCATTAGGGGAGGATGAATATCCGTCTGCATCGCGCTGTCAGACACACACCAACAACAATAGCGCTTTGTGAGCACCTTCATACAGTCTCTGGTTGAGACACATAACAAAGCAATGTATCTTTAACGCATATGCAATGCAACAATGTTCATTCAGTGCCACGTCCTAATTATACAATGGTATAGAAAAGGCTCCCTTTTCCTCTCTCTCTCCCTCCCTCCCTCCCTCCCTCCCTCCCTCCCTCTCTCTCTCTCTCTCTCTCTCTCTCTCTCTCTCTCTCTCTCTCTCTCTCTCTCTCTCTCTCTCTCTCTCTCTCTCTCTCCCTCTCTCTCTCTTCCCCTCCTTCCCTCTCCCCCCTCTCTCTGTCTCTCTCTGTCTCTCTCTTTCTCCATCTTTCTCGCCGTCTCTCTCTCTCTCCCCCCCCCCCTCTCTCTCTCTCTCTCTCTGTCTCTCTCTCTCTCCATCTTTCTCGCCGTCTCTCTCTCTCTCTCCCCCCCTCTCTCTCTCACTCTCTCTCTCTCTCTCGCTCTCTCTTTCTCTCTCTCTCTCTCTCTCTCTCTCTCTCTCTCTCTCTCTCTTTCTCTCTCTCTCTCTCTCTCTCTCTCTCTCTCTCTCTCTCTCTCTCTCTCTCTCTCTCTCTCTCCCTCTCTCCCTCTCTCTCTCTCTCTCTCTCTCTCTCTCTCTCTCTCTCTCTCTCTCTCTGTAAACTGGCTGACCTCCCCCTGCCTGCTGCAGTGGAGCTGGTTGCTGCATTGACTCCTCCACTGGAGAAAATCAATGAGCCAGCTTCAAAACCGCCACGAGGAGGAGGAAGCTGAGTTGGTAACACCATGAAAGCACTACAGGCAAGGGGTTTGTTTGAAGAAATGCATGAGAATAATTATGACGATAAGTCAACCGGGAGGTTCTTCTTGCTTACTGCTGTGTACTGGCAGCCATGTCTACCGATCAATAGAAACCTAAAATGGGATTCTTGGCAGCGTTATGGCGTGTGAGAGGTTGAAAAGAACATAACCTTTGCTCAGGGTGTGGGGGGACTATGTCTCCATTTACCCCAGGCGTGAATAAAGCACTCGTCTATTTATCTTCCGCTATTTTTTTGACAATTTCTGCGAGATCGAAATGTTAAAAAACAATGGTGACATAAACATAGCTCTCCATCTCGCATCTCTCTCTCACATCGCCACCTACTTTTTTGCATTATGAAATGTTTCGGATCGCTCACACAAACATGCACGAACAAGCCCCACCCCCCTCCCTCACCCCCACCTCCACCACCACCTCCACCACCCCCACCCCCACCTCCACCATCCCCACCCACACACAATGAGTAAAAGGCTGATGTGTGAGGTGGCTGCCTGGCGGTTACCACTCACCACTCAAAATCCCTGGCGGTGATTCTGCTGCCAACAGGTAGCCCTGTATCCATCCCTGCTCTCCTACCCATCCCTTCCTACACCACCCCCTCTCCCCCCACATCCACCCTTATCAAGTGTCACTGTTAGGCCAGGCATCAACCCCCCCCCCCGCACCCCTTCTGCATCTTCAATGCCACTATTTGTATTCTCATCACTTGATCACAGCACAAGCGCTGTTGCATTTCATTACATCAACCCACACAGCGAGGCAGGCACACAGAACATCAGATGATGATCTATCCCCGCCCTGCAGATACTGTGGCTGGGCGCTGGTGGAGGAAGACGCGAGATGAATCACGAGCCCAGCCGCCTCGTTAGACAGTATGACACTCATCGCAAGACAACCGAATCTGTTCGAGGATCATCAGCCGTCGGTGGACAGAGTCTTCGGGGAACCGAGATGCTATCTGCATCGCGCCCGTTGCTCAGCGGCTCAGCGACCGAGGCCCGTTCATCAGGAATGGTGCAAATCGTTTTTTTCAGCCAGGCCTTGCAAAATAAATAATGTTCACCGAGAAGCCGTTTGATATTAGTATTCAGAGTATGTAATGCCCGTCATCTTTAAGCAAATCATCTGGTATGAAACATTTTACGCTATATCTTGATGAGACTTACACACGCGCATGCAAACAAACACTCACACACACACACATACACGCACAAGCACACACACACACACACACACACACACAAACACACAAATTGACTATAGGCTTTTTTTCTCAAGCTAATCTAAGCTAACCCTGGACACCCCTGCCTCAAACTGTCCCCATAGCTCGCTGGGCAGGCGTGGGAACCCGAGGAGATAAAAGCCTGCGACTCAACACTCCATGCTAAGTGAATCCCCAGTACAGATGTAGTCTTTCTTTGAGAGGCTATTGGCAATTAGCCACCGCTAACCGTCCAGGAAGGGCAGCAGACTGGGGGGTGTCGCTGCCCCCGGTGGCCCCTGGGAGAGCAGTATGAATGTCATCCGCGTGTTCTCAGTGTGCTCAGGAGGAGTCTATGTTCTCAGCCTCAGGGACGTAGATCTAAGAACTTATACCATTACATGGCCTCACCTCATCTGCAAAGGAGAGAGAGGGAGAGAGAGAGAGAGGGAGAGAGAGAGAGAGAGAGAGAGAGAGAGAGAGAGAGAGAGAGAGAGAGAGAGAGAGAGAGAGAGAGAGAGAGAGAGAGAGAATCAGAAAGGTGCTACGTGTGGGTTGGTGCGTATGATGAGCGATGCCTGTGTACTCCTTGTGTCAGGAGCAAAGTGGTAGTCTCAAATGATATATGGCTATCTCTCGCTCTCCCTGTCTCAACTCGTTCAGGGAGTTCTCAAAAGGTGTGCAAATGGAAAAGTGGCCCAAATGAAGGGAAAAGTCATACGTTTGGAATTATAATGGTCTGAGGTCTCTTCAACCTAGCCGACTGTGATAATTGTGTTGCTCTACCTTTGCCTGCAGATGAGCTACCATCCAAGGATTGCATGTTTGTGTGTGTGTGTGTGTGTGTGTGTGTGTGTGTGTGTGTGTGTGTGTGTGTGTGTGTGTGTGTGTGTGTGTGTGTGTGTGTGTGTGTGTGTGTGTGTGTATCCTTATCCTATATGTACCATAAAGCCCGCTGATGCCCGGCTTGATTGGTTGGCATCAGACGGCATGGCTGAGAGGCTGCAATGCTGCACACATTAGAACCCACAATCAGGCTGTGCTAAGAAACAAGTGCATGCACACATACATACAGCATGGTCCACATGCCTCCAACGACCGCGGCACTGCCTCCACAATGTCCCCACCTCACTAGGTAGTGGCTCCGGCCTCGGAACAGCAGGTCACCGACACAGTCATGGTTGGGGAACGCACTGGTTTGGGGGGGGTCCCTGCACTGATATTTTATTGTTATCGACACTCAATAAATGAAACATTTACAAAGTTTGAGATAAAGATATGTTGAGCCAGTGCTACACATACAACAATTCAGTACAATCGCTAACACACTCACGTACAAACAGATATGCACACATGCACGCACACAAATTGATCCTAAATGCCGACTGCCCCCCCCCACTTCAGAGCGTTGATGCTTCTTTCAAGAGAGGTTATATTTATACAGACGCCACTGGCGCTTATGTTGCACCACAGAATTCCACTGTGACAAACACACACACAAACACACACACACACACACACATACACACACATACAGTCAGGTATACACAGACACACACAGATGAAGACACAAACAAAAACACATGCAGGCAAAACACACATAAACACACACACACATACACATACACAAACAGGCTCATGCACTGGCACACACACACACACACACACACACACACACACAGAGCGAGAGCAGCATGTAAACACGGGGCCGGCTGGAGAACGCGGGCCTCCTTATCGACAGGAACCCAAAGTTCCTCCGGGGGGAAATGTCTTTGTTCCCCTCACGGCTGACACACAATGACTGCGACTTTCTGGAGTCGGCCGAAAGCCTCCGAGACTGAGCGAGGCCCACTCTCACTCCAAGAACAGCGAAGGACGTGGCAAATACTTTGACCTTGGCTCCTGAGAAAATGCTTTCTGCACAGCGGGAAGTGTAAGTGCACCGCACTGCACACACGGAGTCACCAGGGCGTACACGAGCAAGCACGCCACTCGTCCACAAGGCCCCCAGCATCAGAAAGGCGCTAGCAAGCAGTTCTTTGGAGGAAAACATTGTGTTATTTCCTCAGGCGCATTTTACTGACATTTTACCCTGTAAATGTCAGTAAAATGACAATAGGTATCCTCAGATACCCTGTGAACACCTAATAAGGTTGCATATGAGAAGGCAGGCGTTATGTAGATAAGTGTGTAGAGTGCATTGCGCAATCGGACCAATGACTAAGCATGAGCTGTTCTGATCCGTACCTGCACAGGCTGGTCCAGTGTGGAGCAGGACTCACTGCTGCTGTGTTATGATGTGTGCGATGTTCTCCATCCAGCCCACGCAGATACTTTGCCTCCAGAGAATGCAACAGTGCAGATCTGAACACAGTCAGCACACCTACAAGAGCACACACACACACACACACACACACACACGCACACACACACACACGCACACACACACACACACACGCACACGCGCACACGCACGCACACACGCACGCACACAAACACACACACACAAACACACACACACGCACATACAGACACACACACACACACACCTTTCCCCCTAATGACTTGCCTGACGGCAGCAGTCAGCTGCTCCTCCCGTGAGGGTTCTAAATCTTGTTACGGCCGGCTCTTCACGACGCCTTTAACCGCATTACAATTTGCTCGCACGTCTAGGCCCAATTTGTCTATCAGACAAGATGGTGCAGAGAGCTACAAAAGATGCCTGGCAACAAAAAAAAAAGGGTGGTTCTTTTTTTCTCCAACTGTCCTCCTAATCCCCCTAATTGGATTAGTGGAGAGAGGGAGAAGAGACCTTTGCGATGGGCTGGGGTGTTTCAAACGGTAGGTAAGCACCAGGGTGTTTCTCGTTTCCGTGCGGATGATACTCAGAGAGCATAACTAGTCCTCTCCTGGGCCCTGCCCCTACATTGGGACGGTATTTCCCAAGACAAAACAAGCCAGACCCAGATGTGCCAGGCAAAAACACACACACACACAATTCCATGCACGCACGCAATGACGGAAGTCGAATGGCACACTCTGGCTGGACGGGCTGCACTGTGAGTCACATGCGTGAGCGATGGAGAGGGACGGGTATTAATAGTAGAGGAGGGGCAGGAAGTGAGGTGGGAGGACGTGGCGATGATCAACTCACTTGTGAACGACCGGTCCCGTGAATTCAATGCAGGCCCATAGTAAACGTACTCACAAAAGCTTGGTCTTTTACCTTGTATCTGATGCACTGAAACGTATGTACCCTAGCACCAGAGCCGGACAGTAACGGAGTACATTTACTTGAGTACAGTACTTAAGTACAATTTTGAGGGATCTGTACTTTACTCAAGTATCATTTTTTGGGAGTACTCATGACTTTACTCAAGTACATTTGAGAGGCAAATATTGTACTCTTTACTCCGTTACATTTCTATCCATAACCGTGAGTACCCGTTACTCCTTCTGAAAAATAAAAAATAAAAGGAGAAAAGAAAAATCACGGAAACCCTCAATTTGTTGTTTCCCTCTCAAACGTGATTCCCTCTCAAACTGATTAGGACAGCCTTCAGCCTATCAGCAATCACCTTCGCTTTCCGCCAAAGCCAACTCCATGGTCAGAATTAGATGAGAGACGATTGTTGATTTGATTGATAAAAAAACAGAGAAACTCACACATACATAGAATTGTTAGCTGAATTTTCTTTTCTGATATTGCAAGAAAATATGTAAGCTGAGCAATTGTTTTTATGTTCTTGAGTATACTGTTATACTGTATACTATTGTGCTATTGCCATGGTAAAAAGATGAAAATTACTTGATTTTACTTTCAATTCCTTTACATTCTCCAAGGTGTTAACATTTTTCATAACTCCATGCAGGACGTTTCTATACATAAATGTAAGCACTGTGGCACTAGTAATGCAATATTTAGAAAACATACTCTTGTACTCTTGATACTCAAGTACTTTTAAAAACAAGTACTTCAGTACTTTTACTTAAGTAGACATCTGACTGTAGTACTTTTACTTGTACTTGAGTAAAATTTAGCAAGGGGTATCTGTACTTTTACTCAAGTAAGGAAGCTGTGTACTCTGTCCGCCTCTGCCTAGCACTGGTAACATCAAGAAAAGAGGGACAGAATGGAGAGAAACTGTGAAAATGGGGGTTGAGAAAATTGAGAATGCAACACGAATACAAAAAATGAAGGACTACAGCCGCAACCATATGAACTGAGGCAAATGCTGTCTTTGGATCACAGATCAGAAAGAGCAGACAGCGCTGTCTCTGAGATACTTATACTAGCATGAAGGTGACCTTAGTGCTGAAACTCGCATTACATGACCATCGACTGTCAACACGCAACGAGTCCTAACTGTTAGCCTCCACTGTAGCCGATTTCATGATGGTTGATCAACACTTGACTCAAAGAAGACTCCAAGAAGAAATCCACACTCCCAGGCAAGGTAAAGGGACGCTTTGCTCCGTCTTGGACAGTGGGCTCTGGTTCTGCCTGTATCCCCCCTCACAGACACAGCAGGACAGCCGGTGTGGAGGACGGAGGGTGGGTGGGGGTGGGGGGTGCAGGGGGAGGCGGCTGGGAGCAGGTTGGAGGGCATGTGGAGTGCATGAGTGCATGTTTTCTTTCCTCCCAGATCAAAGGGCCATCCCTCCCCCAGATCCACACATCCACCTGCTCTTCCCAATGGAGGCCACCTGCCCCCCCTCATCCATCCCCCTTGTTGCCCCAAAGCCACCCCCTCTCCCTCCATCTTCATCCCTTTCTTCACTACCTGCTTTCGAGTGTGGGTGAGGGGTCGCACCAAAGGGAGACAACAGCACAACTGTGGTGAACGAATGGGAGAGAAGAAGAACAGACTGACTGAAACTGCACTAGGAATCAAATGATTGAGGCTTTTCTGGCTGTTGAGTGGGTCTTCAATTTGGATGGACGACCAAGGGCAGAAACCGATTGTAACGAGGGACCTTAACGATCCACCCATTCATTCACGTATTTGTTCTTTCATTTGTTCATCGGTTCATTCATGAATTCATTGCGTTCAGGCAGTGGTCGGAGAGAAGGAGGAATGCCATCCATTCTTTGTCCCTGGGACAATGCCTGTAACCTTCAGTTACACTCTGACTCATTGTAATGGCATTGATTGAATCGGAATGGGGTTGACCCCCAGAGTTTATTAGCTGATGCCAGGTCACATGTGTCAAGTGTCGAGTAGGGGACAATCGATCAGAGGTGCTTCAGCGATAGGATGATTTATCTTTAAGGTACTGAAGGGGAGTGCATGTTTCAAAAGCCTCTGATGGGTGGGTGGGTGACGGAGGGACATGTCTTTGTCCTTTCTTTTAGGAAGCCTTCCACCGTTAAGACACACAAGAATTTTTTTGAGGATTCAGAACGTAGAATTAAGAAAGACGGATCAGAAAGTACCACTAAGGCGAGTAGAAGTGTACCGGATAAAAAAACGTTAAATTATATTTTTTAAATTGTTTTCCTTAAAAAATAAAGGACATGTTTTTCAGCATGTATAACAGCTAGACACGTTTTCAAACGAACAGAGTTACAGAGCTAACAGTGCTACAGCCTCGCCAGAACCCCGTTTAGCACAAGAACATTGATTGTTTCATTAATGGTTCATCTGTTTTCTGTCATGTATTTGAAGGTGCATTCAACCTTATTTGAGGTGTGTTAAATATTGACCTTTATAATACATTATAGGATTTGACATGCCTGAATTCATAGTTCGTGGAAGGTGTCATTCAACAGAACCTTTGGGTGTGGGCGCGTGCTTGGGCGCTTGATCATTTTCCCTCAAGTCCTATCAAATCATCAAACATGTTTGCATTTTTCACCTTCACTTTAAGTGGCTCAAGGCTACGCATTTTTCTGACATGCCCAGACCAACCCCAGGAATTTATAATCAAATAGTTTTTTTGGCAGATGTAATCTGACGAGTGATTCATGTTTAATTTACGTGGCAAGCCGCAGGAGGTATTCTTTGGAACAGATTTCCTATTGTCATTTGAAAAATATTCAACATATTGTCTTTGATTCCGTTCATTTGGAGCTAGTGGATGCATTAGGAACATATTGTAAAAGAGTTGTGACCATTGACCTGGCCACAGGTCCTTTAAGACTGTTCAAATCAATGTGACTGGAATTAATGGGAATATCTTAATGTTAATATAACAAATAAACAGCCATTAAAGTTGATCAAGTGGCTCATGTTCGCCTACATATGACTAGCATTCATTTTGAATTGATGACTAAGATTTCTATCTTAGCCGCGTGCAGAGCCAACATTTGCATATTAAGGAAACATCTGTATCCTTCAACTTGTCATCCATTAAGAGGAAAGGAATTTTAGATGCAGCACTGCCAACAGTTCAGAATGTGCACACTTTAACGATGGGACTTGATTGCCAGTTCGGGTAACGCAAAAAAAGGAAAAAAATTCACTCTCCTTTTTTACTCTCATCTAACACATTCTAAAATTCAACAATAATCTTAAATGAAATAAATAATCCCCTTCCAGTCCCCCAGAATACGTCTGGAGCACTAAGACTGAAGGCCCAGTGGGCCTTGGGGGGGCAGACCTGCAGAAGCAGTGGAGGGCGACCTTGCACAGATCAGCAGAGGGCTTCACAGCGTCACTCGAGCTTGGACAAATAGACATCTACTAAGCACGTGGACGGAAATACAGTCATGGGATCCTGCATGGCCCCAAAACCGCCCAGAGCACGGATACACGGCGGGAGGCGCGCGCATAAATAGCCCTGGGAGCGTCCGTGCACAAGCTGGTTGGAGAGCCCCAGCTCTACACCATCGCCGCATACCTCAGAGAGCGCACAACCAGGGGCACTGATGCAAGGAAGTGCAAAGACACGCTTGTGTAACTCTGACACGTTTAGAGTATTAATGCATGGCGTAATGACCCGGCACTGATGGAGAAACACACACACACACACGTGTACATGTTTGCGCTCGCGAACGCACACATACACACACACACACACCTTCAGACAAACACGTGTAGGCACACACACACGTACATACATGTACATGTTCGCCTTGCGAATGCACACACACACACACACACACACGGACACATGTATGTAGGCACACACACACACACACACACACACACACACGCACACGCACACACACACACACACACACAGCTATTGTTTACCAGCATGTTGAAGGTCTGACTGAAAATAAGTAGTAAAGTAAATCATTTTCCATGGAGGTTATATGGTGATCTATGGTTAGGTGGGAGATACAACCGTGATCTGTTTTAAGTCTTGGATTTTGGACAACTTAGGAAAGAGTTTAAAGGGCAATAGGTTGAGGTTAGGACCTTAACCTCTTGTGGAAAGGATCTAAAAGGAATTAACCACCACTGCTGCTGCTAAAGATCCTGCCGCTATTTGGCAATGTCATGAGCCCAATATAAGAACCAAAAGCAATGGTATCGCATAGAACTTTCCTTTGTTCACATCATGCCTGTTCAACATTTTCCTCTGAACCTTAAAAACATTGTAAGCTGTGACGATGGAATAGTCACAGCTTACAAGTAGTCACAGCTACAGCTTACAAGTATATAGCATCCATAACTTATCCTTAAAAAAATCACAGGAACTGCTTTGACTTAATTAAAAGACGTAGGGGATGCGGGGACGTGGCTGCTGCTTGTCTCCACTAGAGCATGGTGAACGAGCAAAAAGCTTGGAGGCAGAAAGAACATTATTGGAACCCACCCAAGGACAAAAAATACATAAATCATGTCAGGGTCACATCCCTCATGTACTTTTGATCAAGATGATAATAGATGGATCGTGTTGCAAGAAACCAAAGCAGATGGTCGGCACCCTGATATAACCGATGCATTTGATCAGTATGTACCGGGTTACTGCTCAGGATAAAAGTTGTCTGAGCTTGTGTGTGCGTGTGCGTGTGTGTGTGTGTGTGTGTGTGTGTGTGTGTGTGTTTGTACGGATGGGCTTAGGAGGGCTTAGCCTAGAACCCTGCCACCCAGCATGCTTCCTCCTTACACCCCTTCCCCCTCCCACCACCACCACCACCACCCCAACCCCAAACCCACAGATATACCTGCTATACTATCATTTAATCTGGTCTACGAGTCATCCGGTCATTCATAGACTCCACATCGACCCGGAAGATTAACACTGGCTAGTATGCGTTCTAATCTACACCACGGCCTGAAAGTAACACACACATAGTTTTAGTGCAGAGGCCTAGCAACCTAGGTCTTTTTGGTAGCCCAGTTGGGTCGAGCCGGGCAACAGGAATACTACTTGTTTACAAATACCTAGCCTGGAGATGTCCTTGGCCGCTGCAAGGAGTCACTCCAGGAATCCGGTGTCGTTTTACCCGTGCAGTCTGTCTGGGATGGTGGGCGGGGGGGGGGGGGGGGGGCATGCTACCCGGCTGGACCGGTTGGGGTAGGGTGGGGGTGCATGCAATGTGTGTGTGTGTGTGTGTGTGTGTGTGTGTTTGTGTGTGCGATACATCTAAGCCACTTGGCATCACGTTTCTACTACGTTCTTAAAAAAGGCAAAATTCTGTGGTGTATCGATGGCGTTGTGGAGAATGGGAACGCGGCTAATAATAAATGAAAGCGGCCGGTCAAACAAGGATTTCTCAGCCCCCTGCAGGCCTCACTGAAGTGTCGACGCGGAAGACCGTGATCCGAGATCCTGAAGAGAGGCTACATTCAAGTGAGGTCTTTATGTTGTCCATTCCAGATTCATAAAGTAAAAGTCTTCCACTTTTTTATTAATTTAACCTGATTGAATTAGGAATCAGCACAAATGCAAAAATACATCAGTTAGCAAAGGTGCAATGGTTTAGAAAAAAAACAAAAACTTTGAGAACCTGGGAGCACCCTTCTCCCAGGCAATACATTGACAATTAAACTGCTGTAATAACACTAAGGTGATGCAGCTAACAGAGATGCTGAATATTCGAATATGACTGATTGGTGTTGGAAAGCTAGACATATCTGTAGTGTGAGTGCACCCTACTGTTTAAAACCGTTTATGTGTGCTATCTTTAGTTCCACGGGACATTATTTCCCAAACATCAACCTCTGCCCGGCCTGCTTCCTGCTCTTCCCTGCTCTATCACCATGACGATCCTGTAAATTGATCTGGATCATCTGGGAGACAAAAAAATGAAAAAGTCCCATTAGCAAGGGTCAGGGAGGAAACCGTCCCAGTGCATCATAAACTTTAACTCATGAAACATTCACACAACCGTGTGTGCTGGTGTCACGCGGGCCCTCCTATTGGCCGAGAGCGTATCAGCCCAGAACGTGAGACCTCACACAATTGGTTAATGGTCTCAGCGGTTGGTGGGAAGGCGGGGAGACCAGTGGGTTTATTATTGGACCGATCGACCCAGCCTTCTCAGTTCACAAGTGCAGGATGCTGCGTCCTTCCATTCAATTTGTATTTGCCATCCGGCAGAATGGAGTGAAACGCATTGGGATTACATTTCTTTTCGAGTAGAGATAATATCCATGATTTGGATTAGTGTCAGGCCGGCAGGAGCTGTGATCCAAACTGATAATTATAACATTGTTAGATAATTGACACTGGTGAACATTTGTGCATTTCCTTTGAAGGAAATAATGATGAGTTATGCAGTCAGGCATGAGGCAGAGGCCGGAGTTACTCATTTGATATCAGGGGCATCACCTTGTAAAACTAGTATGAACTTGCTGAAAAAGGTTTCCAGTCAAATCAACATTACTTCATGAACTTCCCACCATGCTCTTCATTTCATGTTCATAAACTATGCTCTCTGTGTTGACTGACTGGCGAGAAAAAAAAGAGGCAAGGCAATATCGTTTAGGTGAGGAAATTGAGCATTACCACATTTATATGCCAAGAAGGTACTTATTTTGTGAAGGGGGTTGAAAATCGAATTGCTTAATTACCTACGCCATTTCAAATATCAGTGACCAACATGAATATGAAACCTTTCGTGATTAACTAGGCAAGATTGCATCTGTAATTCTTTATTTTGCAATGTCCCATTCAGAGAGAAGATGATGCCTTTTGATTGATACAAACATGAATATGAACCGAACAAAAAAGAACAGTAACTGCCAACGTTTAAACCAAATCAGTTTGAATTGCTGAAACTTTGATGAAATAATACAACCGCATGAACGCAACGACAAAAAATTGTTCCCTTGGTATGAGCCTTGAATCAACGTCAGCATATACATTGTATATATATATGCCTGTTTAAACAGTCCACACACACCGTCTCTCGGACATGACGTCAAAAGGAGCCATGATTGGTTTCCCAGGAACGTGGGGAAAGTGTTCATGAAAGCAAAGTGAGAGGGAGCGCACTTCAGCCTGGCGAATAAAACGCGCCACGGAACACCACACGTTTTTTTTGTTCTTTCCTTTTCTCAAAAGAGTAACTTTGTGTAAATAGTGAAAACAAAAAACATAAAAAAAAAAGACCATTGGTTACATAATGCGGTACATGTTACATTAAGGCACCCGAAGCCAAAAGGTTTGTGGACGTGTCTACCAATGGTTCTCCCTGTGGCTCAGAAAGAGAGCTGAAAAAAAACAACTCTTAACGTGCTGATGCGATAATGCAATAACGCATGGCAGAAATAACCTATAGTCATCGCATAGAATATATATAGGGATATAAACGATGATGTAGACATAGAAGTTTCACACCAACATTTTTTCAGTGCATGTATTTTGGTTATTTTGTCTGTCCAAATCAAACCACACCATACTGGTCGAAGACAACACGCATAAGTGGCTCTATTGAAGACACAAGACAAGACAAGAGACGTGTCGAGGAAACGTCTCAAGCCACTGAACCATTAGTAAACCAGGCGGACAAACCTTCTCAAGTGGTACCTCCCTGTAAATGCTCCTGACTTTGGGATCCTGGCTATAATTTTGTTTGAAATGTCTTAAAACCTGCCCCATTTAGACTGGCATAAATAAAAAGGAATGGAACGTAAAAAAAATAATTCAAATAATAATAAAGAATAATAATAAAAATGTGCGACTTGTCTTTAAGTTACTAAATTCAAATATACACAGCGACTCCCTCAGTATATACACATATTTACAGACCTCTCATTTCCTCTATAAACAAAATAAACAAGAGCATTGCTGTGGAACGTGGCTCTTCAACACACACACACACACACACACACACACACACACACACACACACACACACACACACACACACACACACACACACACACACACACACACACACACACACACACACACACACACACACACAGAGAAGAACAACCGAGACGCCAAGACACAAAGTAACACACCTCTCCTCTTCCTTTGTGCGAGATTTGGAGAACACACAAGAGGTGGAGGACCGGGGCAGCGAGACACAGCGACCCCCCCTCCCCCCCACCCAGCGGAGGGCGGGGACGGGGGGAGCTCTTGGGAAGGCACTTGCTACCAAGTCAAGCTGGAAATAATAAGAATACAAATACTGGAAATCAAACAAAAAAACAAAAAACAAAAAGAAGGAAACAAAAGTCCTCCGATAAACCCCGAGAGCTTTCAGCCATTTCAGAAGACAGAACAAAATGGAAGGCCACATAATAGGCACTGGGGTGGTGTCGTTGTCCTCCTCCTCCTCCTCCTCCCCCCACATCCAGGCCCGGGGTGTGTTTTGGTTTGGGGGGGGGGGAAGGGTAAGGCTAGGGTTGGGTACAGAGGGGGTGGGATGGTTCCACAGGAGCAGGATGGAAGGTGGTGTCACTCAAGGGGGGGAGATGGTGGAGGGCGGCTGCAGGTCCTGACTATGAGCCGGTCTAGTCCCATTGAACACTTTTCATGGGAAGAAGAAGAAGAAGCGGTCCGGTGATCTCCCCCCCCACCCCTTTTAGTGTTGGTTGGTTGTTTCACCAATGAGGAGCCTGCTTACCAAAACACAAACCATCATCATCTGTAAACAAACAAAACGAATACAGGAACTATTCTTTATCCATGTAGACTTATCATCCTTACAAAAATGGTACAATAATAATAATAATAAAAAAAAGATAGGGATGGGCATTTTCCAGCCTACTGGATAGTTTTGTTCTTCTCCTTCGAACATAATGATAGTCATAAAAATAATAATAATAATAATAATATCAATTAAAAAAAAATCCTGAAGCCAAAACTCGAAGCCGACTTCTTTCTAACGCTTAGGCTGAACAATTCTTCAGAGAGACAATAGTAAAAAAAAAAAAAAGAATGGCTTCGTTCAACTTAAAGCCTTTTTTTAACCCCTTTTCGTATCGCCCCCAAAAAAGTACAGCCACTCAACGTGCGCTGTCTCACGTCTTATGGTCCAAAAGTCCTGCTGCTTTGTCTCTCTACGCCCCCCTAGGTCCACCTTTATACACAATGGTCTCTGGAGCCTCTGGGCGCGGGTGCGCCCACGCTGGGGTGTCTCCAGCGGTTGTCTTTGGGGCAGTAGGCGGGCGTCCGGTGTGGCGCCTTGTGGAGCGCCGCCCCGGTGCTGCGCGAGGTGCAGATCACCCCCTCGCTGGGCTGCGCCGCCCCCTTTGAGTACTTGCAAACCTGCCACTTCCCCGCCTCCATCGCCACGTCCCCCTCAAACTCCAGCTTTCCCTCCATCTCCTCCTCCTCTTCCTCCTCCTCCTCCTCTTCCTCGTCGTCCTCTCCGTCACACGTCCGATAGGAGGAGCCAATGAGCTTCTTCCGCTCCTGCTCCGCCTCTCGGTTGCTGTCTTTGAGCAGCGGAAGCTGCTGTTGCGGCGGCTGCTGCTGCTCCTGCTGCTGCTTCTGCGGCCGGAGAGCCTCCCATTGGTTGTTCACGCTCTCCGAGGCCGTGCCGCCGCCGCCGCCGCCGCCTCCCAGGGCCCCGCCTCCGCCCCTCCTTCTCTCCCGCTCTTTTCTCCGCTTGCGGGTCCACCAGGCGCACACGCACACACAGAGCAGGCAGAGCACGCAGGAGAGGGCGCACAGCAGGGGCACCAGGTAGTCTGAGGGGACGACAAAACAAAACAAGTCAGGAGGAAGGCCGGAGGAAAAGGTCAAACATGGATTAAAGCCGCCACCAACAAAAGCCCATCATCTTTGACCATCGCCCCTGATGGACGCCATTGATTGCCCGTCTAGCGTTTAGTCATGATCCGTACGTTTTATAAAACAAACTTGGTCGAATGGCCTCTCACACGGCAACAGAAGCCGCCCGACTTATAAGGTATTTGTCGAGGCCCGCATAACAAAAGGCTCGGAGGAGGA
The DNA here is from genome assembly GCF_902167405.1 of Gadus morhua. Taxonomy (NCBI): domain Eukaryota; kingdom Metazoa; phylum Chordata; class Actinopteri; order Gadiformes; family Gadidae; genus Gadus; species Gadus morhua. The sequence continues at coordinate 14,026,451 of NC_044068.1, forward strand.
GGAGGAACGCCTTTTTCCCCATCCTGTTTTTTTGTGTTCTGTTCCCACAGTCCCGCGCTGCGCTCACCCAGTGACGGAGGAAATGCCTGCGTCTCCACATTGACCTTGATGACCGCAGGCATGACGGTGCTGTTGTGGCGCTTGGACAGCGTGCCGACGATGATGCTGACCGCGTCCTGGATCCTGCTTTGGTCTGACTGGTCCTGAGGCTGGAAGGACTGCAGACACAGAACACACCGCTCGCTTAACAAGGGTTCTTTCGTTTGTGATGGTTATTTAAAAAAAAAAGGCGCGGTCCAGTCAGCATGCAAGTAGGGTTGAAAAATGTAAAACTAATAGAAAAACAAATCATGTTATTATATTCAGACAGATATTGTGATTGCGATAGCATCCACTTTGATAAGGAAGGATTGTTTTGCATCACACTCTGTCAACATTTAATAAACGTCATTAAATGATACTTGATACTGAATTGGATAAACAATACAGAGGATTACAACAACAACACATGAATGAAACGGTGAGCGTTAAGAGGACATTTTAAGTTTTGTCTTCAAATGATATGGATTCTAGACCGTTGTGTGAATGTCCTATTAGTTCACAACCACAAACATCCGAAGGAAGCGTTATAAGTGGAGCAGAATGAGCTGGGCCACTCACGATGGCCACCTCCACGGCGTCGCTGGTGGAGTGGGACAGGTCACAGAGCAGGACCAGGGCATGGTCCTGGGCCAGAGACCGGGTGTCTGGCAGGTAGCGCAGCTCTGAGCAGATGTTCTCCACCGTGGTGCCCTGGGTTAAACAACAGCACACACACACACGCGCACACACAGTTTGGCAACAAGGAGAGTGGGAGTGTCAGGAGAAGATCATTCAGTACGTATACATGCAGAGCCAAACACCTCGTTAGGGAGCGTGACCAGGTTAGGGCGTTTATCGTGTTTACATGGCCGCCATGGCAACTGGGAGGTACGGGAGGTAGATCGGTAGAAGGAATGGCACGCTTGTGTTGGAATATGACAGATACTGACGCCTTGCAGACCTGATACAACAGTGAGTATGTGTACATGCACTGCACCTTCAAGGTTTTTCAATACGTTAATCTCTCATTTGATCCAAAATAATACACGTCTCCTTGTCAGTACGAAAGTGCTCTGAATGCCACGTCATCATAGGTCTATGCCGTGTCAACACGAAGCAATCGTTATGTATTCGGTGACTACCTGAACATTCAGAGCATTCACAGAAATAATTAAACAAAAACAGAAAATGTCCCGAAACCCACGTTTCGGGACAACCATGTTTACATGACGAATAACACTGGATAAGAATCCCGGCTCCCTCAAACGTCATAACCCGGCTTTGGCGTTTGCATGGCACTTGAGTAACCAGGTTACAACCTGGGGTTTCCGATGCGCGAGTGAACACGACGACGCCACACACCCGCCCGCCGACGCCCGGTACTCACGGTGGGCACCTTGTCCCGGTTGAAGACCAGCGTGATGTGGGCGCAGCTGTTGTCCAGGTAGCCCGTGTTGGGCTGGCACTTGGTGGGCGGGGGCGTGAGCAGGGGGCCCGGGGCGGAACAGACCCCCCACTGGTGGCAGGGGGGCGAGAAGCAGGTGAGGTAGCCGTGCTCCAGGCACTCCCGGCCCGCGGGGCACGGCCGGCGCACGCCCCCGCCCGCCTCCTCGCCTCCTGGGGGGCTCTGGAGCAGACAGGGGAGGCGGCCGCACAGCACCTGGTCCCAGGAGAGGAGGGGGGGGGGGAGAGAGACATACAGTGGTCCAGTTAGGCATTAGTGCCTCCTTCATTTATGCTATCGATTGAGCCGATCGATTTAGGAGCGGATGAACGACCGGATAACAGGGGGCTTGGATTAGAGAGCGATTTTTTTGGTCCCTAGGTAAAAGGTATCCATGGTGATCAGCTGAGGTCTGGCCATGTTCTTTGTTGTGATCAGACATGGGGCGGGGTGTGTGTGTGTGTGTCTGGTGCTGGTGAGCTACCTTAGTGCAGAGCACTTTGCCATCGGCGCAGCGACAACTGTTGCACTCCTCGTCCCAGAGGCTGCCGTGAGGGAACTGGAGGCCGTGGTGGTGGCAGGTCTTCCCGATGCCCACGACTACAGAGGCCCACACAAAGTAGGAATTAACAACTGCAGTGACCGGGTTTCACCAGAGGTGGCACTGTCCCTGCGATATGGTTTGGTCACCCTTGAAATGTGATACTGAAGGAACACACACACACACACACACACACACACACACACACACAGGTACATTTTATATAAAAACACAGCGTTATACTTACACTCTTGGCATAGCGTCCCCGTTCTCCCCAAAGGGCAGATGCAGCGGAATCCGTTGATCTCGTCCACGCAGGTGGCGCCGTAAGCACAGGGCGACGACTGGCATTCGTTTATATCTGATGAGAGAGAGGCAGGGGGAGAAAGAGAGACCATTTATATCACCAACAATGAAACAGCCCAGTAAACTGGTTCACAGTGATACTCTTCAGTTTCTGAGAATACTGCAGTGAAAAAGCCACCAAGGGGATTCTAGCTTGGGTCAAACGTAAAGCAGAACATCTACTATGGTCATAACTACATGGTGTAGTTATGACTACATAGTGCAGTTATGACCAAGGCTATAAATACACTATGGCTTTGGTCGAGAATGCCCTAAAAACACGAATGGCTCAATGCTGAGTAAAGGGCCAACATTTATAAAATGTACGCTTGAAACCAAGAATATACTGCTAACCGAACCGAACTGCATAGGCCCCTGTCTGAAACTGGCAGCTATGCCTGCAATGTGAGTTTTTATATTTGAGAGCTGCTCAAGTGTGTGTGTGTTTGAAACCCCATTCAGGTCAGGCAGAGAGAGAGAGGGGACCTCTAGCACGGCCAACACAAAGACAGAACAGGGAAGAATTTCTAGGTCACCAAGTAATTTGTTGTGTGTGTGTGAGTCAAAGACGTGTGCCTGTGTGCGCGCGTGTGTGTGTGTGTGTGCGCGCGCGCGCGCGCGCGTGTTGACCTCTTGAGGTCAACGGGGTCACGGGTTAAAAAATATATATATATATGCAAGTGGGTCTCTCCTTCATCCATTTGACCCTTCGTCACCATGATGAAAAGTAAAAAAGAAAAAAGAAAAAAAAGAGGATAGGGCTTGTGAAGACCCCCAAATGAGATGCTTCTGTTGCAGGTCTGGTACTCACTGATGCGGCAGTCTGGACCAGCAAAACCGGGCGCGCACTCGCAGCGGAACCAGTTCACCCCATCTACACAGACACCGCCGTTGTAGCTGCGCAGGGCGAGAGAGAGAGAGACAGACATAAATAGGCCCACAGAGCCACACAGGACCAAAGCACCTACATTAGTAGTGTGTGTGTGTGTGTGTGTGTGTGTGTGTGTGTGTGTGTGTGTGTGTGTGTGTGTGTGTGTGTGTGTGTGTGTGTGTGTGTGTGTGTGTGTGTGTGTGTGTGTGTGTCCCATCAATACACGGCCCTGGCTTTCAGATGCTAATAGGCGTGTCCCGTCCCCTCCTCTCCTCAGCATCCCTCTGTTCCCCTCCTCCTTAGAAAGGACACCCCCTCCCCCAACGACACCCTCCCCCCCGGGTCATAGTCCTCCTCCCCCTCCCATCCCCCAGCCAGCAACTCACTCTCTCAATCACTTCCCGAAATGACACACACACACACACACACACACACACACACACACACACACACACACACACACACACACACACACACACACACACACACACACACACACACACACACACACACACACACACACACACACACACACACACACACACACACACACACACCCTCCCCCACTCCTGTGCAGCGACATCCAAGCCCGGTGACTCGATGGAGATCTCTGTCTGAGGCTTGATTTAAGGACACCTTCCACTGCCTTCACTGGCTCCTCCACCCCCTCTCCCCTCCCCCTCAACCCCTATTCTCATAAGCCCAATGGAGGGAATGTGAGGGATGGGGGGGCGGGGGGGGGCTTGGAGGAGGAGCCAGTGGAAGGTGTCTTTAAATCAAGCCTCAGACAGAGATCTCCACTGAGTCACCGGGTTGTTGTTTTTTTGGCGAGGAGTTTCTCATTCCAACTCTCAGGAGTACGGTACGTGTCCTTTGGGCTGAGCTAGTGATACTAGAGGGCTATATGGCACGGTGCTAGGGGACGACAGGGGGGGATCACCTCCGTAGAGCTGAAAGCAGGAACGTCTACTCACCACGGGTGAGGGTTGCAGTCGTTGGTGTCTGATGGGAGAGGCGGGCAGAAACGCAACGTAAGAACAATGATCAATTGTGGGAAAAAGTAGTTGCTCAACATCACAGACGCTTATCCAAATGTCAGATACGGGTCATAAAGGAGCAGGTAGGTCTAAGGGTTAGCTAAAAAGATGCTTGCATGCAGTCAGATGCCCTTACCAGGACAATATTCAGCCCCTCCCCCCCCACCCGTCAAAAAATAGACCACATCCTTCTGTCTTCCCCACCCCCCTCTGGGGTGGGGAAGACGGAAGGATGTGGTCTATTTTTTGATGTGGTCAATCGGTAGCTGAAGCCGAGCAGAGGAACCTACTTCGGCCACAGGCGGGGCCCTCCCAGCCCTCTTTGCAGATGCACGTGAAGGTGTCTCCTCCGCCGACGCAGGTGCCTCCGTTGGAGCAGGGGCTGGACGAGCAGGTGCTGTTCATGGCTGCGGGAGGGGGGGGGGGGGGGGGGGGGGGGGGGGGGGGGGAGGCAACGCAAAGGAAAGGTGAGCCAATCCCGGAGACACCACAAGTCAGATAGGATTGAATTAGGTACATAAAGAATACCCAAAAAAGGAGTGCTACTTTTCCCTATATACGTCATTTAAAAGACGCTTCTTTAATCATGGGGATCAAGGATGGCGGCAGAAAGACTGCAGATATGCAGGCACTTGGGCTCGAACCCCCGGAACCTTAGCGTGGAAGGCTTCCAATAAGGGGGCCTTACCCGTGTTGCAGGTGTTGCCCCCCCACCCGGGCGGGCAGGCACAGCGGAAGGCGTCCCCGTGGTCGTAGCAGGTGCCTCCGTTACTGCAGGTGGTGGAGTCACACTGATTCTCGCCTGCAGAGAGCACAACCCTTTAAGTTCAACGTTAAACAGAAGGTCCTCGAGGACAGCGGATCACATGGACCGTCTGGTGGATATATCCACACACACACACTTACGCGAGTGGCAGGTCTTGCCCTTCCAGCTGTCGGCACACTTGCAGTGGAAGTCATTGACCAGGTCGACGCAGTGCCCGCCGTTCTTACAGGGGTTGTGTCTGCATTCGTTCACGTCTGGAGGGAGGGAGCACAGCCAGGCAGAGACGGGAGGGTTACTATAGAGGAGAGCTCCAAACTCCATGCACCACATTCAGACCAGACCAGACAGGACGGGTAGGAAGGAGGAACTCACTGAGGTCACAAAGTCGGCCTTCCCAGCCGTCGGGACAGATGCACTGGAAGGAGTTCAAACCGTCGATGCACGTTCCTCCACTGCGACAGGGGCTACTGTCACAGTCGTTGACGTCTGGGTTGGGGACCGAGGAGAATAGGAGGGGTGTGAAGAAAGATTACATGAAATTCATCATGAACCTTGCTTTTTAAAAGGCTGACATTTTAATTTTAGAAAACAAGGAGAAAGACGGACACACAGTCACACACACACAGTCACTCACACACACACACACACACACACACACACACACACACACACACACACACACACACACACACACACACACACACACACACACACACACACACACACACACACACACACACACACACACACACACAGACCTCTGTGAGGACTGAAGGAGTGAGAAAGAACTAGAGAGCGGGACCTCGGTGAGTCTGACTCGACTCACTCTCGTGACAGTAGGTGCCCATGAAGCCCGGATCACAGAGGCAGGTGAAGTTGCCCGCCGGCTGGCTCCTGCATGTGCCCCGGGGCCCGCACACATTGGAGGAGATGTGCCGCACCTCCGACGAGTTGTTGGTCGCCACGGTGATGGTGCAGCTGTCAATCGCTGTAAAAAAAAGAAAAAAAAAAGTGTGACGACCGAGATGTTCCTCATTAGGACAGTAGTGTCCCGAAGGCCGATTCAAAACAAGGGAGCATTGGTTGTCAAGGTAGCTGCTTCTTATGCCGGTTGGGCTCACCTTGACAGGGCGGGCTCCGGCAGCGGTCCCGGGCCTGCCCACAGGTCTTCCCCTGGTAGCCTTCGGGACAGGCGCAGTAGAAATCCTGGGCCTGGCCGTGGCACCTGGCTTTGTTCTCACAGGGGTCGGGGTGGCAGGGGTCGGAGGGCATCCAACTGGGGATCTGCCGAGGGCAAGAAAATGCATGTTGGGGGTCAGCAGGTTCGCTCCGATTGTAGCCAAGGCGAGCGTCGCCATGCCGATAAGCCTGGGTGTTGATCGCTTGAAGGGCTCTCCTCCTTTTGGGTGGGTCCTAATGCTGGTTTCTTTTGAGCACAGTTAAGAGAATACGACAAATATAGCGTTTTCTTTTTATATTGTTTGCCCTAAAAATGCAACTAATTTGAAGACATGGTATACGCCCGCTTTCTGGATATAACTAAAACCCATCCGTCTAATCACTTTGATGAGCAGCTATTTAATATACCAAGGGACTTCTGCGTGTCAGCTTTAGATTTGAAATGCGTTCATAATATTCCAATGAATCCTATCGTACACTGAAGAAAATGGACTTGTAAAATGTACAAAGAAAAGGAAAATAAGTCAGTGCTTTGCCAACAAGGAAGGCAGGACACTTCGACATTGCAAGGCATTAGTGCAAAATTCTATTCCGATCAAAGTTGGGTGACAACACAGAGGGCAAACCCACAACCCTGAACACCGACTGAAGACACACGACTGGGCGCGACATCTGCAAATATGGAGCTTCGTGCTCAAAACCCAGTTTTTCCTTCTGTAAACGAAAACCGACTGCATATAAACGATGGATTGAACCCACTGCCATGTAAGGTGCTCGGTGTGGGGGCCGGGGGGGGCAAACCGTTATCTCCTTGTGCGCGGCCACGCGCTCGCATACAGTTTACTTTACTTCAAGTGGCTGAGCACCATCTATTTATCCTATGCTGGTTAGCCGCTGGTCTGAGCCGTGAATAGGTGTGGCCTTTAGTGTCTGCGGCGGGAAGTCCGAGGGCATGACCTGTGATAAATCACATCGCAACGTTTAGCGCAGGCGTCCTGTTCCTAGAGCTGCAGTACGCAGCGGCGCAAACAACGAATTAATGACCGTTAAAGAGGCATCGCATCGCTGGGGGCTGAAGGGTTTACATTTCCATTTAATTGTTTACACTCATTTTGATACGCGTCGTTATCCACGGCACGACCTGTGACCGCTTTTTGATTGCATTGCAGCGCAAACTTGAAATCGACCCAACGCTAATATTCCCGGCATCGTCCTAAACCAGTCCTATATGAAGGGTAGGTACGAGCACGCGAGACACCTAATCCCTGCCGGCATAGTCGGCGTGCTGCTGCTGCTGCTGCTTGAAAGCACAGCGACGCACAGCATGCCGACGGGAGGCGCAGAAGTGGAGCAGAGCAGGGGTAGAGTTCTGGGAGGTATGGGCGATGGCCTCCATTCAGGACGGGCTCATATTTATAGCAGGAGGGGCTGGGAGGGAGGGGGAGGGGTGGGGTGCTAAATCAAGGCTAGCTTCCCAGCCGACACCGATCACCATCCAGGGCTCAGAGAGGGAGATCTGTGGTGTTGATTACATCTTATTTATCATTACCCCAGATGGGCTACACGCATGCATACAACAAACAACAACGCATTTTATGAGCCAAGCCGGGTGTTTGCAGCCAATTGAGAGGATGTATAGGTTGGCAGTCGGGATCGCTCATTCATTAAAATGAGTTGATGAATAAACGAGGTCACTTAAGAAAGGATCGAGAATTGGGAGCTTCCACGTCCAATAAATCAATCAGACACAGTGTGTGTGCGTGTGTGTGTGTGTGCGCGTCTGCGTGCGTTCCTATTGCTGGCACTGACCTCGCACAGTTCTCCTGAGAACTCGGGGGGGCATTCGCACACAAAGCTCCCCCGGAGGTCGTGGCAGCGCCCCGCGTTGTGGCAGGGCCCGGAGTCGCAGGCGCTCGCCCGGACCTCGCAGTGGGAGCCCGTGAACCCCCGCAGACACTGGCACTGGTAGATCCCCTGGGCCTTCTGGAGCGAGAGGATGACACATTTATTGATATAGCACTTTTTGGGTGTGTGTGTGTGTGTGTGTGTGTGTGTGTGTGTGTGTGTGTGTGTGTGTGTGTGTGTGTGTGTGTGTGTGTGTGTGTGTGTGTGTGTGTGTGTGTGTGTGTGTGTGTGTGTGTGTGTGTGTGTGTGTGTGTGTGTGTGTGTTAAAATCGGTCTTACCTTGCACGTGGCTCCGTTCTGACACTGACCACGGCAGCTGCTGACCTCTGCAGAAGAAGAGCAGAAGCCAAACGCGCGCGTTACAAGTAGAAACATAACATTGGAAAGGGCCGGGGACGGCCCCGCCCCCCTCCCTCACTCGATGCTGAGCTCGGCGTTAGTCTGAGTGAAAGGCCGGAGGAAGGTAAGAGTGAATCATCTGGAGCGTCCACAAAGGCACAGAGGACAAGCCTCCGCAGAGAGGGGTTCCCGCATGCACGCCGGGGCTGGGTCGGAAGGGTGAAGGAGAGGGGGCCGTGCCTTTGAGCGGCAAGTCAAGACAGGAAGTGAGACTCCCACGCGTCGCAGGGAGGAAGCGCCGCGTATGAACGCAGGAATGTGTTCAAAGTGAGAAAAGGAAGAGCTTTGGAAGAAAGGTAACCAAACCAAATAAAATGACACAAAAGATAGATTAGTGATTCTTAGATCACTCGAATAAGAGTGTGGCACTAGTGTGAGCCCATTAGAAGCTTTGCCATGAGGTTTGGTGCAGTTTTAATGAAGTGTTTGGTTACTTGTTGAAGAGCTCAAAGAAAGACAGATTAGGTGTGTTCATTTGTGTTCGAGTTGAGTTTGGTTAAGCAGAGATCGAAGTGTCAAGGTTAAAGTGGGTTGAGTTGGTTGCGTAAAAGTAAAGTTGGGTTGAGTGGAGTGTGTGAAAGTTAAGGTGTGTGAGGAAGAAGCAGTGGAGAGGACAGAAACGTAGGGACGACACCGAAGGATATAATACATAATACTGACTGATGTCACAGTTCTGTCCGGACCATCCCCAGAGACAGGCGCAAAGATATCCACCGATCAAGTTTTTGCAAGAGTGAGCGTTGAGGCAGGGCTTCCCCAAGCACTCGTTAGCGTCTGTCAGACGGAGACCAAAGGATCCAGCGAGCCCCAGAGAGTTTGATGGAGGGTGAGGTGGAGAGAGAGAGACCGAGGGAGAGAGTTAGAGAGTGGAGCAATTAGGGGAGGGGAGCACGATCAATTCCACCTTTAGATCCTTCACCCATCAAAAGTATCCCACCAACGTTATTGTGCGAGTCAACAGCACAGCAGAGGCTACAACATGTTATACTTCAACAGGACATTACAACTGGCAGATCTTCCAAGATGGGCTGCCCGCCCAAAAGCAGCTTTGTTCTACGCACTCATACACCGTCTGCCTTCCTTCTGAAACTCAACCCTTTGGACCCATGCATGCACACACACACTCTCCAGAGAAGATATTTGATGGTAATTGCTGCCTGTAAGGTGAGAGCAGAGCTAGAAAGATGAGACCAAACTCTTGGGTTCCCATGTTCCCAACACACACACACACACACACACACACACACACACACACACACACACACACACACACACACACACACACACACACACACACACACACACACACACACACACACACACACACACACACACACACCCCATCCTTGTCAAAAGAAAGTGATCCGTTAGACACGCACCTATCTGGCAGGTCTTCCCTTTCCACTGAGGGGGGCAGACACACTCAAAGCTGTTGTCCAGGTCGACGCATGTCCCACCCTGGGCACACGGATTAGAGGCACACTCATCCAGGTCTGTAAAAAGAATAAAGCCATAATTATGAGTCTATTCACCAAAACGAACCCCTTTGGTCTGTTTGTAAAGCAATGCACATAACGGGACCCAACAGCGGGGGCAACATGTGTTTATCTGTTTTGGATGGGCTCAAAAGGAGTGGCAAGCGACAAGGCAAAATCCACCCGTACGTGCGTTTAGCGCCGAGCCATCAGAGCCGGGTGTAACCCCAGTAGGCATCCCGAGACACCAAGCGGAAACACGCACCCACGCGCACTGCCAAGAACCCAGAACCCAAAGGCAGGCTCAGGGTGGAGGGCGCAAAAAGAAATGTGGGTGTGTGTGTGTCAATTCAGTTATCACCCCGGTTCACCCCAACAACGCATAATTACTGCGTTATGCGTCGTTCCGGAGTACGCCTTGGCGATTCCACGTTGTAATTGGGTTCGATGACGGGTTTAATCATTACGATGAAGTTTTCCAAGGATTTCTCTGCCGTGAGCGTCGTGTGTTCTTTAGGCGCCAATGCACGTCACAAGAAGACGCCATTTAAACGCTGCTTTTATTCTCAACCAAAAGGCAGTTCAATTAGTGTTTTATGGCCTGCGAAAGCTTTGGGTGGGCACCGAAAAAGAGAACCTCCACAATGGGGGGTTTCTGGAGGGAGAACAACGTACTGTTAGCGCAGGTGGGGCCCTCCCACCCCGGCGGGCAGTGACAGTTAAACCCCGAGGGAACCTCATGGCACGTCCCGCCGTTGGCGCAGGGGTCCGAGACGCAGGCGTGCTCAGCTGGGGAGAGACAAGACGGCGTTATTCAGCTGCAGATATCGATTACGGCTCGAGGATGAGATGCTTCGGCTCGTTCTGCTTAGCGTCGCAACGCGTTGTTCTCTAGCGTAGCGTTGACCTCCATTGGGCTTTAAAACGTAAATGTGATAATCGTCACACCGAACAAGGAAACGTTCAACCACTGGGAAACACAGAGTCCCCTCAACCCTTCCTTCGGTAGCCCAAGCAGAAGAGTCTGAGGAGAAACCAGTGCCCACCGGGCCGGGCAGCTCACCTATCTGGCAGGTCTGGCCGGAGTAGCCCTGGGGACAGAGGCACTGGTACTGGTCGGGCTCCGTGTTCATGCAGGTGCCCCCGTTGATGCAGGGGTGGTGGCGGCCGCAGTAGTTCAGGTCTGAGGGGAGGGGCGACAGGTCAGCGAGCGGGAACAGTGTGTGTGTATCTATATATATTCATTTAACGACGAGGACTCCTTGTGCCGAGAATCAAGCAGACACCGTCAGTTAATGTCAATAGGAGTTGTATGCTGGCCAAATGTCAACATGATATAAATAGGGATTGGAAATCAGCGGATACATGGCGATACGATATGATGTACAATATCGTAACGCGCGTGATTGTATCTCTTTAACCAATGGGTATATAAGTGGGGAGTGGGTACCCTAAATGGGTGCTTTGGCAGGAAGCTCTAAATAAAAAGGCTTTAAATGCAACAAGTAGTCATACATTTCTTTACATTTGAACGCCACAAGATAAGCGTTTGAAAGCAGACTATGAGTAGCTGCACAAATGCACGTTTTAATCTGCTGGACAGCCGGCACTCAGCACTAGTCTGTGGGAGGAGAAGCAGGTGGGAGGAAGGGCGAGAGAGAGAGAGAGAGAGCGAGAGCGAGAGAGCGAGAGAGAGCATCCGATCGGCCTACAGGAAAGGTGATGAGATAAATAAATGAACAGGGGATCTGCCCGAGCGGCGGCGGCGAGGACCCGGGCCTCATCCCCCAGAGTGCCCCCGGTGGCGCCCGCGGGGAGGCGGGCCGGATCCAGTGTCCGCTGTGGCAGGTTCGGATCACACCCACAGTAAAGCTATCTGTTCTCCCTGCCAACGACGGGACGGGAACAACATAGTAGGAGCGGGCCTGGGGATGGAAGCGTTCAATCGTGCGCCTAATGCAAATTCACCAAACATCTTTACCAATGAGTATCAAGTGTTACATGATTTCTTTCTTTCCTCAGCGTCTCCAAGTCGACGACGTGACCACGAACGTTAACGTCATCGACACGACTGTGCGTCGGGTGTAAAACGTGACTATCTTCATGTCAGTCTCTCTGTGTCTGTGTCTGTCTGTCTGTTTCTGTGTCTGTGTGTGTGTGTGTGTGTGTGTGTGTGTGTGTGTGTGTGTCCACGCCGCTCACCTTTATCACACAGCAGGCCGCCCCAGTTCCTCTCACAGCTGCACTGCCACGGGGCGGCGCAGGTCCCGTGCACGCAGCCCGGGTACGGCACGCAGTCGTCGCAGAACGGCCCCTGGAAGCCGTAGTTGCACCTGGAGGTTTACAGGGGGAGCGACCGGTCAGAACCGGTCAGCGAGGAACCATGAACACACTTGACAGGCGATTCAACAGAAGCGTTTGCACATCACATCGGGGACCTTTAGGGCGGGGATTAGGGAAGGAACCTGGCTAGGGGTTTGCACAGCATGGTTTGACCCGGCGGCGGGGTGTGGGGCGGGGTCCGAGGGAGCAGGGGGAAACACGGTGGCTCTCGGTTGAGGGCGGTGATCGGTGCAGAGGAGCCAGCTGTAGTGCGAGCAGTGTATCGCGCACATGTTGAGCATGAAACTACGCATCAAACAGTGGTAACAGCAGCATTATCCACAGTCAGAATATCAAAACATAACCAATGCTGTACCCACGGCTTCACTCGATACCCAGGGTGCAACAAAGGAAGAAGAAAAACTACTTTTTTTTTCAATAAGTCTTTGGAGCCGTTGTTGGGAAGTCTCCATGAGATCCCTGGATAGCCCCGTCTAAAGGGCGGGGCTAATTTGGTCAAGAGTAACATTCCAGGGCAAGAGGGGTTAAGAATACACCCAGTAGGGCTCCCACACCGGGGTCGAATCAGAGAGAGAGGTAGAGTGTGTGTGTGTGTGTGTGTGTGTGTGTGTGTGTGTGTGTGTGTGTGTGTGTGTGTGTGTGTGTGTGTGTGTGTGTGTGTGTGTGTGTGTGTGTGTGTGTGTGTGTGTGTGTGTGTGTGTGTGTGTGTGTGTGTGTTACATGCACTCCCATCTCTACTGTCCCAACGCTATCTCGCCAACGCTGCAGCACTGTCGTTGTCGTCTTTGGGACAGCTGTCTGGTCCATTGACGAGCTATTTTCAGCATACACCCCCCCCCCCCCGACACACAAACACACCCTCCCCCGCAGTCGGCACGGAGACAGCGTTCCCCCCACCCACCGACTTGTCTGGGAAATAAGGCCTTCAAAACCCAGCCAGAGCAGGCTGGGGGTGGGGACAGGTGAGGCTAGCCATCCTTAGGACTGGCTTCAGCGGGCCGCCCATGCAGCCCACCGGGGGGCAGTTTAGTGGGAAACTGTTGCTGGTGTTTGCAGACTTCCTCCATAACCTGTGTAACAGCAGTATCTCAAACAAGCCTCCTTCGGCCCTCCTTTCACATCCTGAGCACAGCGTGACACAACGTGACCGTCGATGCTTTGGGCTTCATCAAGGTGGTCCGTTAGACCGGCGAGGGCTGCTCTGGGTCTGCTTACAGATCAGCCGGCCAGTCCCTGGCTTGTGGGTTCCCTCTTGCGCAGAACATGGAGGCTATATTAAAAGGTCATAGTGACCATGCCTGTGAAACAATGCTGCTTCCGTAGCATCAGGATCTTCTGTGTCACACACACACACACACACACACACACACACACACACACACCCCTCCCTCCCCCCCAGTACAGTGAGGGATGGTTTTAAGGACAGCTCCATTTCCCCTGGCCCTCTCCCGTTGCTAATCAGCCTTTATTACGAACACTTTAGACAATGCAAGCGGGGGCAGCACTGCCTTCCTCCCATTGGTGCAGAGCGTCTCCTTGTGACCGCATAGAAGCTGATCTGTCCATCTCACATGGGGACGAGGAAGAAGGGGTGGGGGGGGGATCTCCAGTGGGGGAGGGGGTAACAGGTGAAGAGTAGGAAGTACAGTTTCCTGAGGCGCTGAAGCTATGTGGCTCACGTCACTTTATCAAACCAAGGCATTTCCTTTTTCTCCTTTTTCCGTTTGTTTTTGTGAGGTTTTTTTCCCCAAAGTGCATACCACAGTGCGATACACAACAAGGCTTCCCTTATCACAGTCGTCAGGCTGCAGAGCCCCAGTGGTGACACAGAGTAAGCTTGACAAAGAGAGAGGAGGGAACATTTCTTTCAGAGGAGTGAGTGGCGTGCGTTTATTCCAATGTACAAGCTTTCCCACATCCAAAGCAGGGGGGAAATGGTGCATGATATTGTGCGTGACAGCGACATGGGATTTATTAAAGGTGCTGTAGGTAAGATTGAACAGCGTTCATTTCAGTGTCTTTTGGGAGAAATATCAGCGCCCTACATCAGCCACTGGTGAGCGAAAGGCTCTCTGAGAATACCTGATCGAGTTGATCGTGCCTGCCTCCGTATGAGCCGATTTAGATCGACCACAGGTGAGCGAATCAAACATCTCAAGTGACTGAGGGGACGTTTTGCAAGGGGGTTTTGTGTTTTCTAAGTCCCTTCTCTCTCTTTACAGCTCTCCCATCGTAGCTCCAGCCCCTTTAAGGTCCCTCAGGAAGACATTCTATAGGCGTGATAACAAAGGGCCGTGTGATTCTCATGAGCAGCGGGGGGTCTCCAACACAATAGGAATCGCTCCACTTACTTGCATTCCCCAGGCTTGCCGCAGCTCCCGTGCAACAGGTTGCAACCCTGCTTGCAGATCGCTAAAAGAAAATCGGACAGAAGTCATGGCAGGAACATGAGTACGATGCAAAAGCCGAATACCTTTTAAATACAGATAGCCGTGTAAATAATGTATTTTTCCGTTACAATTCAAACAAATCAATTCAAAATGGCCTCCCATGTTGAATTGGGGGAAGCCGATGGACTGAGCCTCAGTGGAATACATCCAATACATTAACGCATCAAACCTCCTAAACTTCTTTTTAACGATTAATCGCTACCCGCCACATTCACACATCAACGTAGAAGTGTGCAGGACCCTGGGATTGGTCAGTGCCTTGACTGACAACACACAAAGCATTACGACTCTGACCACACACACCATAAAACAAATCTCAATTGTGTTTCTTCTAATTCCGAACACTATATGGTGGAGGGGGGGGGGGGTTTGTTCGCCTGTTGCTGATCGTCATCCTAACAAGACGTGAGAATTCACTGCACACCCCCCGATGACCCGGTGGGCTGTCAGAGGTGGGGGTTGGGGGGGGGTTAAACAACTTTATCGCCTGGGGGCAACAACACAAACCCCCCCCCCCCCCCCCCCCCCGCTTTAAAGGACAACAGATCACCTCCCACTAGTCTCACCCGTAAGGCCCTGCTGGGTGATTTATTATGAAGGGAGGCCCCCCACGCACAGCTAGCTTACCTAGAAACAGGTGCTGGTACATTTCTAAATGTTAATATTACGATAAGGTATTTAGTGATATAAAAGATACACAAGTGAACCGGACACATCACGGCCCAGTGTGGCGCGTGCTTATTTCAGAATAGTAAGAAGTTAAAGATATACATTTTTGATAAAATTGAACCCATCAAACCAACCTACCGTTCACACAGACAGTGTCAGCGAACCTCAAAACACACATAGACACACACACACACACACACACACACACACACACACACCTTCCTCAACTGAACAACAACCGTAAGCATGATGTTGTAGCAGGGGACATTGGGCTCATGTCATCATCATCATCATAATCAATGATATTTATTTCCCTGTACCTATGGTGCAGTCCTTGCCCATCCAGCCGTCCAGGCAGGCCCGCTGGCCTGAAGTCTCGCAGCGGTAGTGGCCGAAGTAGTCGTCGCGCGGCACACACAGCTCGTTGCACTTGCTGCTGTAGTAGTGCTCGTCGCAGCGGACCCGCACGCGGTACGTCAGCCGCGCCACCGGCCCGTTGTGATGCTCCGTGTGCCACTGCTCGCCCGGGTTCAGGAAGCCTGTGTGCACGCTGCGCTCGATCAGAAGCTTATCCCCGCCTGTAGGGGGGGAGGACACGTACCAAAGTAAGCTGAATGGCTTTTCACTTCATTATGTCGGTGGAAAAAAACAAAAGAAAGCGATGTTGTACTGAGGTATGAATATGTATGAACATCTCCGTCCACGCCTCACGGTATAAATATGCATTGTGTTTTCCATCCACCTCGGAATGTTCCCCACCCGGTAATCACCTTCTGTGTGCATGTGGTACTGCAGCTGCTCTCTCGAACAATGCAACAGGCCTTCGGCCCAAACACAACCTTATAGTACGGTTCCGGTTGATCTTCAAGAGAGTCAAGCGATGACGCCCCAGATCAGCACCGAGTGCGTTTATGCTTCTGGGCCAAGGAATCGGATGACAGCCAGACCCCGGAGGGTTTTTATTATTTACTAACGGTACCTCGTCCACTGCCGTTTGGTCTTGGCTAGTCTTCGTAGGTCCAACTATGAATCACATTGTCGCCAGCTTTCGACCCCTATATCCACTAACACAGATATAGAGTGCTTCGATCAGTGCAACAATAAGGGTGATAGATAGAAGAGGTCTACTCTGTACTGTAAAAAGAAAAGCTTGTTTAACAGCAGTGTTTGTCAAAGGAATAAGTAATGATCCTGTATGGAAAAATGAGGGTGCAATGCATCAGCCGCTGGCTCCCACCCACCCACCCCCAGGCATGCGTCAGACACGCTGTCAACAAGCAGCTAATTGGAGAGCAGGCCTTGTACTGGAACTGTGTTGACACCCGATAGCTTCCATTACTACAATAGCACCCAGAGAGAGAGCGAGGGAGGCGGAGAGAGAGGGAGTGAGTGAGAGAGCAAGGGAGTGAGTGAGAGAGCAAGGGAGTGAGCGAGAGAGCGAGGGAGTGAGCGAGAGAGCGAGGGAGTGAGCGAGAGAGCGAGGGAGTGAGCGAGAGAGCGAGGGAGTGAGCGAGAGAGCGAGGGAGTGAGCGAGAGAGCGAGGGAGTGAGCGAGAGAGCGAGGGAGTGAGCGAGAGAGCGAGGGAGCGCAGGGGCAAGGGAGCGCAAGAGAGCAAGGGAGTAAGAGCATGAGCTTGAGGTAGGCTCCTGAGGAACTGATAGCCGCGACCCTTTTTCTTCTATCCTAGGGAGAATACTACCTGATACACAAATCAATACAATAACAATATTCTCACAAGAAACAAGCCATCCTTGAAAATCTTTGGGGATATAAACTACATTTCATCTATTCTTGGCCGTTTTGCAGAAAGGCACCCCACAACGTCACTCCATGACACCAGCCGAGTGAAATTAACTCCTCTCCACTTTCTTCAGTTTCCTATCTGCAACGATGGTTTCACGAGCTTCCCTTTATGTCCCCTGAATAATTCATGCAACAACAGTATATATCTGTTCCCCTCAGGTCACATTCAAAACGCTGGGGATCCCATTGGCATTCTGACGCTGGCTGTGAGCACGTGACAAGCTGCTGCCGGGATAAGAGATCAACATCCAGGTGAAGGGCCATGTCCCCAGCGAATGAAAAGCCGAAAATCTCATGCATGTATAATAATATATAGACACACACACATGATGGAGTCAAAACACATCATCTGCAGACTAAACCGTTTCCTGGCATCAGCATATAGATATTGTTTGGCCCGTCTCCCGAGGGTGTTTTAGATGTTCATTTGAAACGCCTGACCATTTCACCTCACCCCGCATCAATGCTCACGGTAAACAGCCCCCACCCCCCCCCCCCCTCCCCACGGCCGCCGTCTTAATCGAGACAGGATCACAACCCTGGAAACTATTTGTGTGGAAATAAGAGGGGCCCAGCGATTTCCTTTGGGACACACACACACACACACACACACACACACACACACACACACACACACACACACACACACACACACACACACACACACACACACACACACACACACACACACACACCTCAGCGGAGGACCAAACACAATGTCAGGCAGAATTAAGCAACAATAACTGAAATAACTCCCAGCAGATAGAGAACAATGGGGCTCCGGTGGCGGGAGCCTGCCTCCATGGTGTCTAAACACGGGGGCCACCGTTCGACCAGCCACACCCACTTCCTGCTCCACAAACACAAGGCAAGCAGCCAGCCCTGCCTTCCTGAGGACATGGGGAGGGGGGGGGGGGGGGGGGAGCGACTTAATCAGCGTGTTGTGCTCCTCTGATGTTGGGACAAGACGCCACGAGAACCCCTTGGCTCAAAGGGGTCTGGATTAAGGGATACATTATGATGCTGATACGTGTTCGCACTTTAGGTCCACCTTGATGGATAAAACCAGTGTCTCCACTCACTAAAACAAACCCCTTGACCCCCTGGTCGGGACAGGCCAGCGTTGAAGACACACAAGTCACAACGGCTGCTCCTCTCTCAGCCGTAACAACGACAGCGAGTTAATGAACATTCACCTTCAATCCATTTATACACTTTGCTTACTTTATTTGAATTGCCTTTTATTATAACAAGCTAGCTCTGACATTTCAGCACTGTCATGCTCTCGATAATACTTTAGTGCCAACATGGTACATAAAAAAACAATTGGGACATGTTAACAAACCGGACTGCCGGGGGGACGCAACGCGCCCCCCTACTCCCGCCTCCTTCCAGACCCCACCAGGCGGAGTCCTAAGTACCTTTAATACAAGCTAGCCCGCGCTAATGGCGACCCTTACATCACACAGCAACACTCCTTCCGAAACCCCCCAATCAGCGGCCCTTGTGATCTTTGAAGAAGAAGGCAGAAAACTGTGCCTTTGTTCCCATAGATTACGCCTCTTGAACCAACGACATCAAGGTAGAAGTCAGCAGACACATGTGACATAATAGCCGCCAAACCCAAAGCCCATCACCCAAGGTCTTTAAGAGCTAATTAGCAACCCACCCAGCCTTCCCGCCGCCACACACACACACACACACACACACACACACACACACACACACACACACACACACACACACACACACACACACACACACACACACACACACACACACACACACACACACACCAGCTTTCTTTGGGGTATATACATGCATCATTGGGACAACTGTGCGAGGTATTCCATGCAGACCATGTTGGAGCCTACGTTGTAGACTTGTTACAATTGACCAAAGCAAGACAGTTGCTCTAGCGGCAACATCTAGCGGCAGTTTGAAGAAAAATATGCCTGGCTAACGAAAGAATGTTGACCGTTGGTCGTCGTTCAGCAGGGCGAGCCCTCTGCAGAGTGACCGCGGGGGTCTCACACCGGCCCCATGCCAGTGCAGCCCATGTCCATCGGTACTAAAAACAGACAAACCGGAACCTAACCCGTCGGATGCGATGCCGCCAACGCCACCCCCCCCCCCCCACCTCATAGGAACCGGCTGATGATAACATGTCTATTTCCTACCCTCCATTGTATGTGCTCGCCATCGGAAGGGCTTTTGAAGTCATGTACCAAACAGGATGGAATGACCCGCCACGTCATAACAAGACAACGAATGAGAGGACACACCCCCCCCCCCCCCCCAACACACACACACACACACACACACACACACACACACACACACACACACACGCACACACACACACACACACACTTGAGATGAAGATGCAACACTCACACACACACACACAGCTCCATCTTTGCCGATCCATACCGCCACAGTCTACGCAAATCAGAGTACGCACATACAATGACTTGGTATGTCCCGCATTCTTGTGGAGGTGTACTTCCTCCGAGACTGGGCTACTAATTTAATGGTGGGGGGGCAGACGTCGGACCAGCGGACATAGTCAAAGGAAAACAGGATACAGCTGGAGCACATTGGCCAGGTCAGAAGCAACACTGTGATCCCCAGAAGCTGTCCGGAGGGACTCCTGGGTGATGGTGGCGGTTAGTGGTGGTGGTAGTGGATGGGGGTGGAGGGCTGGTGGCGGTTAGTGGTGGTGGTAGTGGATGGGGGTGGAGGGCTGGTGGTGGTAAGGAACCAACACATTTGGCATGTTGGGCTTTGGAACTGCTGTCGAACAAGTGGATCTCAACAGGATACAATCTAGTGGTGTGCCGTAGCTATGAGGTCACCAAGAACCTGACCCAAGAAATTTGATCCCCCCCCCCCCCCACAAAAGTGTGAACTATGTGTGTGTACACTGGGTCAAAAACCTGCCCTCTTTGTCCGTGCAAACAAACTTATTTGGAAACTAGTGGTGCGTGATATCCTCTAGCTTCACAACTCACCTGGACACATTCTGACCAGGTAAACTCAACATGATGACGTTAGAAAACTCAGATGTATCTGTTACTAGTCTCTGAAGAACCCGATCCATGAACAGAGAACTGGTGCGAGTATGAACTTACCGTTGCGTGTGGTGTTGTCCCAATCGAAAGCGGCCACGATCAGAGTGTAAGTCCGCTAGTGAAAGGGAGGGAGGAAAAGAAAATGTTTGCGTTAGTTGTACGTTTTCAAATAAAGACCATCAAATCAGATAGCTCTATCTTACAGTATTGCGTTTTCATCAAAGTCAATTCACAATAATACTGTTCATTTCAAACATCGAATAACTAATCAATATGATATTCTAACCAATAAGCCCCATCTGCAGAGGCTAAGCAATGATCACATGGTAGACCTGTCATCAGGAGACCAACGGTCTCCTAAAGCCATTGAAAATAAAAGCATAAAAACACAGTGCTAGTGCTTGTGCTTATGGGGCTGCCGGCTTGTGATCCACATTAGCAGGTGTGGATGTCAGCTTGCCCGGTATTAAAGTGCTATTCAGGTGAGACGTGTTCAAGATGTTTATATACACACCATGATGCAACCCAGTCCCAGATACACTCTGGCATAGACCAAGACGTACACACGTAGATGGAGCAGTGTGGATTCCAAAGCCACTACTGCCTCTCGTATTCTACCTGGACACCGGTGCCAAGATGGGAGCTCCGGTTACAAGCTGCAGTGAAACCAAATGCTGCAAGCGAGTGGATTTTGGGAGGGAAGGCCCAATATTGATCTGGCCTCACACTAGGAGCAACGACTGCCCTGAACAGCAGAACAAGGGATGCAGGATGCTAGTTCTGACATACCAGGATATGCGATATACTTCATGGGGATTTCGATTATTGTAGTGTTGATGAATAGCAAATAGTCTTTTGCTGATTCTAAGACGCAAAGACAGACATTTTGTTGGCTCTTCCGCCCAACTGAAATAGACAAATCAATCCCTCTAATAGATTAGATCAATTACACTAATCAGTACTTGTGTCTATGTGTACCATGAAAACCCAGTTGGCATAGTATGTGTTGTGTATACATATACTGACCAGCTTTTAAATAACAATATCAGATATAAGAAATAACCATTGTGAAAGTTACTCTATAGGCAAAAACAACAGACGGTGGCAGTGGCTTGGGAGGTTCAGAAAATGTAATGAGATTATTCTGCTTCCCAACAGATAGAGTTCTGCTTTTTAACAGTTGATCTGATGGGACATACTGTGGCCTGGACTGACCACAGACAGACACACACACGTCACACACACACGACACACACAGAGGATGAGAGTCACCTCATTGGTGTGGCATAGGAGAAGATGGAGAGGGCTAGGAAATTGGAAATTGTGGCGAAAATGTAATCAGTCTGTCTAGTGTCTACCTATCTATCTATAAAAAAGGGAATATAAGCGGTTTGCATTTGTAATATTGCTGTGAACCAAAGTAATGCAGTTGGATTTTAATCAATAGCCGTCATGGGATATTCTAATACTATGTATCATTTGTTACTAAGGCCTAAAAAAAAAAAAAAGTTTGGTTCCTGTTGGTTGTCAGTTGAGGTCATGGGTAGGTAGGGAATTTATTTTATTTTTTTATTTTATTTTTTCCAGCGGCAGCGAATGATAGGTAGGTTGTTTTCATTTGAAAACGAGAAAATTCGCTCATCCTTGTACAGAATGAAGAGGTGCTGTACCAAAACGTAATTCTAGAGGTGCTGTACCAAAACGTAATTACATAAAAAAAATTTTTTTTTTTTTTTTTATAAAACTCATAAAATAATTTGGGTCGCACATAAATTGACAGGGTCGGTCGGAAACCGACCGTATACCTACAAATTCTGTTTTTTAGATTTGGTCCTTGCATTGGCGGTCACAAAACAATAAACCTCAATTTCCAAGAAAAGATTTATAGCACGTTCAGGGAGCCCTCCTACCCCTTGCTACCTTTCTCGTTTTATTGCAATGATGTAACAACACTTAAGTCTCCACCATGAAGCATTGGTTTGACTGGGGGGGCTTAAGAACACACACACACACACACACACACACACACACCAAGGTTACCCTGCAGCCAAGGGGGGTAATCTAGCTGGTGTGTGTATGCTACGAGGCCCACTGCTAGGCAACCAGCTGACCTAAATAGCGCCTCATTACGTCACCAGCGTGTAAGCGGCAGTCGTGGTCGTGGGCACAGTGTGTGGGACTGACTTTGACCTCCGCTGCAATGTCATATGTGTGACATTGAAATTGGTTGAGGTGGCTTTCCTTACAAGAATAAATTACAATAAAGTGCACTGAAATGTGGCCGTCCTTGTCGTCTAAATAAGCAATCACACATGACCTTTTTGTTTTTTTGGTACTACAAATATTTTCGAGGAATATTATCATAAGGCCAATTCTATTTCCTTGGCATTTGCCTCTAAAACACACGTCAGTCGAACTACATGCATTCAGACCTGATGATCCGCTGGCTGATATTTGGCTGGTAACTCGTAGCTGACCTAGCGTTATTATTAGGTACTGGCTGTGGTTCAGGAGCAAGGCCAGAAACGTCGCTGACTTGCTGTGCCCACAACAACAACCAGCGCCTACAGCGACCGCCCTTAAAGTCTGGTGCATCAACACTTGCACTAATGCTAGATTTAGAGTAAAGTGTGCATGTGCGAGTGTGTGCGTGATTGCGTGCCATGTATGCATCTAATGTGTTGTTGATCTGTGGGAGCAGTGAATTGAAGGGCTTCAGTCAGTCAGTCAGTGTGCTGGGCTGTGGGATTAAGATGGCTTGTCTGGCTGTGGGTGGGAGGTAATTGGGGGGGGGGGGTGTTGTGGGAAGAGAGAGAAAGAGAAACGGGGGAGAGTTACATAGGGGTGAGCAGTGGTGGGCTCCGGGTGAAAGACGGGGGCCCGCAAACTGACGACGCCGTTGACAAGGCGATGGAAAGGTGACGCTCTCCCCATCGGCCAGGCATGTGAGGGATGGCAGTGTTTACTGGGGCTTGTCAATGGACAGAGGAGGAGGAGGAGGAGGAGGAGGAGGGTCCGGCCAGCACCACAGACAGCAGGGCAGATGAAGCCCTCCACCAGAGAAATAGATTATACGACGTGGATGTGGATCATCCCATGACTATGCAGCGATGGCTTCTGACCCTCTCAAACCAGTCCATCCCTCCTCCACCCATTACCCACCCATTACCAGCCCAAGCCCAAGCCCCCCCCCCCCCACAACGGTTGGCTTGCTGGCCCGTGCAGTCTGACCATGCGAGTGCGAGTGTGTGTGTGTGTGTCTGTCTGATAATTGCGTAAACACTTGTGCAGGAGCATCTGGGCGGTGGGACATGCCGCGCTGACGACTGCGGCGTGGTCTGGTGCATGATGTCACCCGCCGACGCTCCTCCAGTGCCGCTGACGGACGGACGGGGACACTGAACGCTACGGGGAGACGCCGAGCGTGCAGACCGTGGGCGGAGAAAGGCGTTTGGGGAAAATAGTTGAAAATAATCCCACCATTAAAAACCAAAAGACTGTGTGTACGAGTGTGTGTGTGTGTGTGTGTGTGTGCGTGTGCGTGCGTGCACAATTTGGCTCGTCTGGTTTCCCACAAACCGCCCCACTCTGATTAGCAGGATTAAGTGACAGCTGCCCAAATGGCTAAAGCTCGCTAGATAGATGGATGGGTGGGTGGGTGGGTGGGTGGGGGGGGGGTTGACAGAGGGGAAGGGAAGAGGCTACTGAACAAAGGCACAAACCCCCCACAAACCCACTGCCGACCCAGTAGCCTCCCCCCTCCCCATCCCCGATCAGGCTACCCTCCTGCCTCAATGCACAAGCAGCTAGGAAGTGTTGGCATGCACGCGTGTTTGTGTTCTCCCCTCCGTACACCCGTCCCTCCATGCACCCATCTTCAGGTTACACCTGAACTCCGACTGCCCCCCCCCCCCATTTGCTATGAGCCCTAACCTTCGTGTCGCCAGTGACATAAAAGGACTGCCAGTAAAATTACTATTAATTATGAATGAGGAAACTTAACACAAGTCCTGCTTCTTACGCCACTGATGTTGCTTGTTTTAAAATGACAGCCTGCAAGTCATAGCAGCTTTGAAGGCTATTTGATGAAATAGACAAAAGGAAAAATTACACTGTGTTCAATCACCACATCCTTCCTGCAGTGGATTATGGGATTTAAGCAAATAAGTCTCAGTTCTCAGGCCCGGGGGCGAGAATAAGAGCCCAAAGCAAACACATTTGGCATCAGAAGAAAAGTTAAAGTCTGAAAGTTAGGATGATCCGACACGCAAAAAAGCTACAAAACATCCACAGCTTTAATCCGCAGGGCGCAAATGACACGAATGAAAGGGAGCAGAACAACATCAGCTCCATAAACTAGTACGTCAACTAAACGAGTATCCGTTAGTTGTTCCAGCACCAGTAGAGGATCCTGTGCTCCCCCAGGGCTCTGTCCAGCCCCCAGACGGACAGACCAGCTGGTTCAGGTGTCCAACGGTCATCCTGACACCCGACAGAGAGGGGCTTGGTCATTCAGAGCCGTGACACGAGTCAAAGGAAGGCTGGGATGGGCCGAGTGGGGGGGGGGGGGGGGGGGTGTGGAGTCCTGGGAGAGCCACAGGTGCAGGTTCCCACGCCGGGGAGGGGGCCGCTGGGGGACTGAAGATAGTAATTTGAAATTAAAGGGCTGGGGGAGCTTAGACGACTGCAGTGGATGTGAGGGGAGGTCGGGTGGATGGGGCATCGGGGGAGGGGGGAGAGAAAAAAGGGATCTGCTCAGCGTGTGAGACGAGTGAGTGAGTGACAAAAATGTCCTCACATACACACATTATATCTATATATAGCTTTATCTATATCCATCTTTATAAAACACACACATATCTTCTCTATCTATAAATCTATAATTAAAAGGATATTGTGTGTGATGCTGATGAACTCAGTCACGCAATAGCGTGCAAAAGCATTTTTTTTTTCATGTTTTGGTATTTCTTAAACGGCGTCTCCATGTTTTGGATGGAGGCGGTGTCAGCGAGACGTCCCCTGCAGGCCGGCTGTCTCGCCGGTGAGATCCGCTGACGTCTCCTGATTTATTGCCCTCCGAGGGACATGAGATCACCTCGGTCCATCCTAGGGTCAGTAGTCGCTGCATGTATAATCTTCATTAATCTAGGATGTCAATCCTAGCTTTTGGTTGTGCCAGGGGCCACGTTTACGCTATGACTCCTGCGAGAGCATCTGCCTACCTAGATACGGGAGGAACGTTATAGCAGCCGGAAGGCAGGTAACAGTGATGGCATCTAGACCAACATATAAAGGGCTTTTCCTTTTTTGCAAATAAAAAGGTATAAACGTGAAAGCAAATCTCAACAACAGCTGCCAAGTCCTGTTCTACGGTCAAAGGAGACTTGAAACTTAAATAATTTTACTTCTTGATTCTTGGAAACAGGTTGGGTGATGCCATGGTGTCTGTCTTAGGATCCTGTGCCACCAGGCTGAGCTCATTTCCTCTTTCCTGCTGGTGATTTTCCTCAGTCTTTCTATACCTTTTCAAACAGAGTTGGTCAAAAGATTTTCAGCAAAGGAGCAGCATTAGACAATGTCGCATCAATCTCCTTTCCTCTAGTGATAAGGAATCCAGGAAAACTGCTTTAAAAATGTACAGCCAATTCAGAGAAAACGCCTATGTCAGCCGTCAATCAGAAAAAACATTTAGCAGGTTTCACAATCCTTATTTATACCAGGGTTCCCACAGCTGTCTATAGGCGAGGCACAGCACCCTACCCTACGCCATGGAGCAAAGTAATGAGACACAGCCTTTCACTTGATGAAAACCTTTCACAATTTGACGACAATTTGCACGGCTGTTTAAGTCAGTATCTACGTTCAATTTGACAGAAAATAAAGGCTATCATTAGCCTTATATGCTATAATATAGCACAATATAATAATCATTCAAATCAAACCATGGCCGGCCTCTGTTGACACTGAGAAAACGTTCTGTCTGATTACACACGGTATTCACATCCTACAATAGAAAACACCCATCGATAATGAGAAGATGGAAGCGTTTGACAGACACAAATAAAATACACCTAAATGATGCATTACAGTTTACAACAAAAGCGGCACCAGTCAATTTTGCACGAAAGCAAAATTCTCTACAAATGAGAGAACATCGTAGTCGTGGCGCTATCGCCTACTTTCTAAGCATTGAGGGCAACTCGGAAACCCTTCTCAATGGCACAAACAATTAAGGAAGGAGGGATCTTTTTTCGTGATGTTTATTTTTTAAAACCTTGCTCTCTTCTGCTCCCTTGCCAACTCCCAAATCTGGGCTACAGCGGCCTTTCACCTGTGATGGTCCTATAATGCACATGTTTTTTGGTCAATTTGAAACCCACAATGCAGCGACTTCGAGAACTTTGGTGGACTCATAAGACCATCAAACTGTTCAAGTTCGCCTCACCCTCCGAAGCATTTGAAGACAAAGCCGGGGAGGCTTTGTGACGCGAGTGACCACTCGAAAGACTTCCACCAGATAAAGACAGAACACTCTGGCCACAAGAACCTGCGTTGCTCGTCTCAGATGACAACGGCAGCGACGTCACCCGACACTTTGTATCGACGGAGCCCGCTTTCCGACCCAGTGCCCTTGACCCCCGCTTGTTAACAAGCTGCCCCTGGATGTGGCTCGCTTTCAACAAGCGAGGAGCCTAGTAAACTGCTGAATATCTTTTTTGCGAGACGGGCCAACGCGCCTCACCAACCACCCCTGGTTGTGCGCGGCATTAAATGCAATCTTGTGTGCCTTTGAGAGTGTTAGAGATGACAGAAGAGCACTTCAGCACCAAGACCATGGCGAGAAGTCGAGTGGGTCCATTTACATTCAGTTAGGGTTAGCATTTTCAGCAAATAATTTAAAAAAAGCCATTGATAAAAATAATTGATTTATAGATTGATTTCTGGGAAAGACACAAGATATTGAAGAATTGAAAGACCAACACTTGCACAACCTCTCCAGGCTGCGATGGGTGAGCAGGGATCTGGCCGCAGTCACTCACTCGGGGAGTCGTGCCAAGAGACGCCACGCAGAACGCAAGGCACTTGGCCCACGCTCCCAATGCGACTGTGTGCACACACGGCCCATTGAGCATGACGCTACTATGCCAACAGGACTTTCAATAAACATGCAGCCGCCATACAGCCCTCAGCGTGCCAGCACTAAACACACACACACACACACACACACACACACACACACACACACACACACACACACACACACACACACACACACACACACACACACACACACACACACACACACACACACTTAATAGTTTTACAGCTGTGGGGAATTCTTGAATATAATAACATATTGGCAATCTTGTGTAGTTGTGTTCGATGCAAATTTAGTTGTGAAGAAAAAAGAAAAGCATACATCTTTCTCACACCTAGTTTACCCATCCTTGAATTGAAGGATTGCTAAAGCAGAAACTGTCTATGCCTGAAATGTGTAAAGTGGGAACAAGGTTAAAGGAAAGGCTCTGAGATTCCACCTGTTTTGAATCTGAGAGGTAGAGGATTATATTGTGCACAGGAGTTCGGGGTTAAAGACTGACGGTGGATTTCATTTTATGTGGAAATTAATTATGGTGAACAGACTTGTGATTTGTTCTTCTGAACTTTTTGGACATCAATGGTTGTGTACAACATCAAAGGCAAGCGCCCATTGATGGCTGGACTGACACTTGTGAGGAGCTTCTTATCATTGTAATGGGCTCTGGGCCATTGATTAGCATCGTTATACTAGGAAACCATTACATTGTCCGAACTACGCAACACACACGCGTCTACATAAGGGAAGCTTTGCAACCACCATGACCCACGGCTGTCCTTCCTGGAGCTCTGCGAGCCGACCTCGTCTCCATTAATAAGTAAAGATAAATAGACTTCGAAATATCGCCGTGCGTGCATATTTGGCAGCGGCCCCTTTTCCACTCCATCTGCGATGTAGGTGTAGCGCAACGTGGTGTACCCGGGGCAGCGACACCAGAGTCAGGTTCTCGGGTGTCACGTCACTTAAGCACCACCAGAGACCATTAAGGGGAGTGTCTTTCAGGCACCCAATGCACAAGTGCAGTCACATGAGGTCCACGCTCGTAACAAAAACAAAAGGCTCTTAAATGTATTTCCCCGCTTTCCAGTCCCTCCAGAAAAAGAAAAAACATAAATTGACGATTTCCGCGCAAAAATATGCGGGGCTTGCATGATTTCATATTCCCCGCATTTTCGTTGCAAAAGAGTCACATGTATCTTAGCAGAAAGTTGTAAAATGTTGCGTTTACAATGTTACGTCATGTCATCGAAAGGCTGCAATTTTCGAAAGTTCCCGCATTTTTTCGCAAGTTCGCGCAATTTCATCGCATAAAATTGCATAAATATGCCGCATATATCATCGCATTTTTTAAGAAAACGTGCCGCATATTCAAGGATTTTTAAAGTTTTAAAATGTATGCAGTTATAAAATTATAAACACACACACACACACACACACGCACGCGCGCGCACAAACACCTTTCTATTTGGGCTTTGAATGGGCAGCTGGCCACATCCAAGTCAATACTACAATGCCATGCATCTTAGTTGGCACGCAACGGAAACAACATAGACGTTGCCAAGAGTCGAACTCTAATGGAGTGTAATGGTAGGCAGGTCTATCTGGCACTATCCCCTGCGGTGCAGGATACGTTTGTTTAGCACGTCATCGGGTCAGGGATTTTAGTTTCTGAGGTGATACAATGTTTCAGCCTCGCAGAATCAACCAACATGCACTCTGATTCTGTTCAGGGTGTGAGTGAACGTTTAAATAATTAGACTTTAAACCATTACATTTCAGACCATACTAGGATTTTTACTAACTAGCCGTCAACTATACAGGCTTTGCATCAACCATGCCACAACATATTGTCATAACGACAAGTAAGAATATGTAAACGTTTAAATGTTCACTCACACCCTGCACAGTTGGTTGATTCTGCTGCATGCTGAAACATTGTATCACCTCAGAAACTGAACTCCCCTGACCCAAGCTCAACATCTTTACCCTTTTATCTTTCCAACACGTTAGACACTGTAACCTCCCCCACAACTACAGGCCTTCACCACCAAATCAGTGTTGTGTTGCCCCGTACATCATATCTATATCCCAATAGTCAGTATGTGATATTTATCTGCCCAGTCTTTGGATTGTTTGACACAGAATACAAAATGTATCTATACAGAGCATTTCCCTGGGGTTCAATGTAATATGTAAAAACTGCCATTTATGTAAGAGTATCAAGGAGTCTGTAATGGTTACACCTTCATCTGTTAATGAGAATTACTGCTATCCCTTAACCAATTCTTGCACATTATCCATGTCGCCCACCGTCGTTTTGTTCTCTCCATACTCCTCATTTGCTGAATGGATCCAACTGAAGTGATTAATTGGTAGCCAGTCATTTGCACAATATATGCTGTCCAAACCACTCCACTAAGACTCTCTGCAGTGTATGGATAATGAGTTAAGTGCAGAAAAGTGGGCAATTCACAGGGGACTCAATTATATCATAAAATCCCTGTGCTAACTAAAATAGCGCAATGTTCTCTTTAGAAAAGATGGCACACTTGCCTCGGTTTCTGACCGCTATACTTTTATTAATTGACTTTAATACCTTTTATGTGACAATATTGCCATATGGCCTATGGCTTGCCCATTTATGGCCATAACCAATTACAATGTTTGTCCCTTGCTCACCAATAATAAGCAGAATGAGGTAGGACTCCCCAAGGCCCAAAAAATAAACAAACAGAGCTCAGCGCCACGACAACAGAGGAACATTGTTTACTGGAGGTCTACCTAATCATCTCCTAGCAACGGCCCTACCAACCTTACTCTCCCCTATCAGGTGATGCCAGGCATAGCGGAAATGGCTACCTCGTGTTTCTGCATCCTTCTCACAATGCATGAAGTGCATGCAGGTGAGCAAGCAGTCACGCAAAAGATGGCTCTATGTGTTCCCTATCTCAGCGAGCGATGAAGTGAAGAGATGGAGCAAAGACAGGACAGAGGAACCTCAACACTCCTGGGATGGCAACACTCTCTGCCTGCTCCTTGTTATGCATCACCCTCATGTTCCTGAAAGAGACCTCCAGGACTATGTGATCAATGAGGCGTGCTGTTTTGGTGGCTGTCTAGATAGTATGGCATCGGATATGCTTTATATTCCAAATATGATTGTGCTCCGCATCAGTAGTCAAGAAAAGTAGTAACCAACGGCAAATCTGTGGAAGAGAGCAGGAGACGTAGTTGACATGAATTAATAACAGCTGCAGGCTGGCTTGTAAGAAACGGAGAGGGAGAGAGGAAGATGGCAAGGAGGGATAAAGGAGTCTGTCAGTAATGTCATTAATGACCAAATGGAAGTATAATGACTTGCGCTCTCTCAAATGAAACAGAGTTAAGGAAGTATCCCTTGGCCAATCAGACGCTGGTCTGAATAACATTTATTTTTTTAATTCCAAAACATTGTGGGCTTCCATTACCTTAACCATCAATACGACTTGAACAGTACACACACACACACACACACACACACACACACACACACACACACACACACACACACACACACACACACACACACACACACACACACACACACACACACACACACACACACACACACACACACTTTGATTTGTGTTCCTCTGCATATCTCTGTATCTCGAGCTCCTGGCTAATGAGGGAAACGTCTATGATCTTGCCAGCTTAAATAAAGGCTTGAGTTCAATATTGTAGTTATCAGAGGAGCAGAAGTGTAATATAATGGCCTTACGAGCAAGACTCAGAAAAGCTTTCTGCCTAAGATGATTGCTCTCTTGATTTTCTAAATTGGCACTTATGCGAATCTACAAGATGACTTTGATCAAGTGTGTGTTTGCGTGTGTGTACGTGTCTATGACAGCATACGGTCAGGACGAGATGGTCAACAGATACTACACAGTGTGCATCGCTGGTCTCTCCAGGGAGAGTGGCAGCGAATGCCATGAAGCAGGCGGCCCCCCGTCCCCCCACCTTGTGATTCTGGCAGGGAAATGGAGCCCCTTCATCCACCCAAGACGCACGCATAGACCCTCCCAGCCTCTTCAGGCGGAGGACTCTTTAAGTAATACAGTCTTCTCATCGTTAGCCCGCTAACCAGGGAACGCAAAGAAAGAATAGACTGCCTGGACTCATCATCATCTTTGGCCGATTCATTTGTGGAATGATAAAGCCAAGGCAAATATTAGAAATATGTAACTTCAAGGAGGATTTTACCCCTAAAATAAAGAAATGATGATCAGCTTGCCAACACTCCAATAATAGGGATATTTATCTAGGGATAGTTATCTGGCGATCCCAGATGGGGGGGGGGGTATCCATGTATATAAATAATTCATACCCAGGGCTCAGGTAAGGAAAAAAATTGACTGTTCAAGGAGGCACTATGTTATGCAACACAGCAATTTAACAAGCAATTACATGAAAACGAAGATGAATTGGTGGATTATATGTTAATCAGCAGGGAACACCACCAATAAGAATCTCTAATAAAACACTAGGTTCTTTTCAGGACAACATAGAACACCATTTATGGCCACCCATTGCAAAATGGCGTTAAATCGTGGTCATTGGTGACTGTAGTCCCGTTTAATCCCCCCCGACAATCAGTCATTCACGGTAGGCTAGTTTAATTGCACCAAAAGGGGGCACCTGGCTCCCGGGAAGCTATAAAGAGAAGCCGTAGGGTGCATGAAAAGAAAAGGTGCCAGAACATCCAATAGCTCTGCTTGGGGGCATCGAGGATCTAGCATTACTATGAACAGCTTAAGAGGCGCCCAGCACCACATCCAGAACCAAGATAAAATAATCACCCAACCACCAATCGATTAGCTGAAACACACACAGGGATTGGCCTATTATTGACTGGGGCAGGTGCAATGTCATGAATTGGAACAAAGCCAACATCATACAAGACAACTGTAGGAAAAGCACCAAGTAACATTCGCGGAACCACCACTGCAACCACTGGATTAATAAACAGCATGCGATCATTCATGTGGGTGATTGATTTAAGATGGGGAGAACTCACCGGCCAGGCGAACTGGAAGGGGATCATGATCTTTCCAGCGTCGTCGAATTTATTAGGGTTTTTGGAGCTCTTGAAAGAAAAGATATTTCCACCGAGTACGGGTGTCGATTTAGATCCGTAGGTGCACTTGCCTTCCGTGTTGACCTCCATCTGATACTCCTTAAGGCAAGCGTCGACGTAAATGTCGCACTCGTCTCGGCTACACCTCCGGTCCTTGGAGTTCCTTGTGCCATCGCAGCATTCCCCGTTCGCCAACTCGCCATTTACATTCTCTACGTTGATCAACTGGAGCTCAAAATAGCCGGTTGACTGGGACACCTAAAAATATAATAAAAAAAAAAAGAAAAGGTTAAAAAAAAGGGTAGACTAAGAGCACCATCGCATGCGTAAAACGGAACGGCCGACTAAAGCGCGTGCAATCGGAACAAAAACAAGATATTAATAGAGATCCAGGATTTCAAGGAGCCGATTGTAAAGATGTTAAATTCATCCTTTGCTCCAATAGTTCAGTGAATGCATGCGAATAGACGTTGTACAGTCAATGAGTATACTATAATATGTAGGGGGACAGATATTAAGCAGTGTAGAAGGCAATTGATACAATTTAGCCTAACTTACAACTTGTGAATGCAGGGCCCTGCTTTTTTTTTTTTAAAACGTGGATGATACATTATTTCAACAAAATGGAGATGAGCCTATATTAATTCCCTCAGACAAATCTTGTCATGGTAACATTATTCCATTCTGACGGCTACGTGTATTTCAATTACCGGTGCATGCGTTCGTGAATATGCAATATTAAGAGAGCAAATAAATTAGCATACGCCCACCAACTTTTGACATTGACTACTTTAACAACCATCCTAATAATTTAGCACAATATTTGGAAAACATGAACAACCCCCCACCCCCCCCTCCACCTTCTCTTACCTTCGTCCATAACGTCAACAGCAGACACACTAATGGGAGGCAATTCCTAATCCTTGTGCGATTCCACATGCCTTCGATTAATTACATGTGACATAGGGGGAAATTTGAAGAAAAAAAACGATATGCGGCCGTGGACCAGCGACCAATTCCTCCGTTCCTGACATGCAAAAGCGCACGGTTGTATTTGTTTCCAGCAGATTCCACGTTCAGATTCCACCGAAACATTACATGCGTGTTTAGCAAAGGCGAGCAGCCGATTTCAGCGTAGTGCTGGCCCATCCACAAGAGACTCCCTCCGTCAAATCACTCTACACGGCAACTGAAGGGCTTCGCAGGCACAGCACGCTTGAGGAGAGGACGTCTTCTTTGATTGGCAGCTCAATAAACCACTTAGAAATTCGCCTCCGGGCAGACTCTGAGCCAACCGGATTAAGGGGCGGACTATGGTGTGCCAAAACTTCAATTGCATAGGTTTATCCCTGGTTATCCCCGGGTTTGAATTAGGTGAACCGCATTGTGGCATTGTGTGCGAAGAATATGGTTTATAAAAATTAAACAGACCAG